>NC_092723.1:97118776-97378442 GCF_047496885.1 Scyliorhinus torazame | reverse complement strand
GGATATGGGGAAAGGGGGATATGTGGGAAGGGGGGATATGGGGAAGGGGGGATATGGGGAAGGGGGGATATGGGGAAGGGGGGATATGGGGAAGGGGGGATATGGGGGAAGGGGGGATATGGGGATATGGGGGGATATGGGGATATGGGGGATGGGGATATGGGGGAGGGCTTTTGGGGGGATAAGGGGAAAGGGGATATGGGGAAGGTGGGTATGGGGCATATGTGGGAAGGGGGGGATATGGGGGAAGGGGATATGGGGAAGGGGGATATGGGGGAAGGGGATATGGGGGAAGGGGATATGGGGAAGGGGGATATGGGGGAAGGGGGGATATGGGGGAAGGGAGGATATGGGGGGAAGGGGGGATATGGGGGAAGGGGGGAAGGGGGAATATAGGGGAAGGGGATATGGGGGAGGGGGATATGGGAGAAGGGGGGATATGGGAGAAGGGGGGATATGGGAGAAGGGGGGATATGGGGGAATGGGGATATGGGGGAATGGGGATATATATATAAATGATTTGGAGGAAAATGTAACTGGTCTGATTAGTAAGTTTGCAGACGACACAAAGATTGGTGGAATTGCGGATAGCGATGAGGACTGTCAGAGGATACAGCAGGATTTAGATTGTTTGGAGACTTGGGCAGAGAGATGGCAGATGGAGTTTAATCCGGACAAATGTGAGGTAATGCATTTTGGAAGGTCTAATGCAGGTAGGGAATATACAGTGAATGGTAGAACCCTCAAGAGTATTGAAAGTCAAAGAGATCTAGGAGTACAGGTCCACAGGTCATTGAAAGGGGCAACACAGGTGGAGAAGGTAGTCAAGAAGGCATACGGCATGCTTGCCTTCATTGGCCGGGGCATTGAGTATAAGAATGGCAAGTCATGTTGCAGCTGTATAGAACCTTAGTTAGGCCACACTTGGAGTATAGTGTTCAATTCTGGTCGCCGCACTACCAGAAGGATGTGGAGGCTTTAGAGAGGGTGCAGAAGAGATTTACCAGAATGTTGCCTGGTATGGAGGGCATTAGCTATGAGGAGCGGTTGAATAAACTCGGTTTGTTCTCACTGGAACGAAGGAGGTTGAGGGGAGAGCTGATAGAGGTCTACAAAATTATGAGGGGCATAGACAGAGTGGATAGTCAGAGGCTTTTCCCAGGGTAGAGGGGTCAATTACTAGGGGGCATAGGTTTAAGGTGAGAGGGGCAAGGTTTAGAGTAGATGTACGAGGCAAGTTTTTTACGCAGAGGGTAGTGGGTGCCTGGAACTCGCTACCGGAGGAGTTGGTGGAAGCAGGGACGATAGTGACATTTAAGGGGCATCTTGACAAATACATGAATAGGATGGGAATAGAGGGATACGGACCCAGGAAGTGTAGAAGATTGTCGTTTAGTCGGGCAGCATGGTCGGCACGGGCTTGGAGGGCCGAAGGGCCTGTTCCTGTGCTGTACATTTCTTTGTTCTTTGTTCTTTGAAGGGGATATGGGGAAAGGGGATATGGGGAGGGATTTTGGGGGATATGGGAAAAGGGGATATGGGGGAAGGTGGGTATGGGGGGATATGGGGGAAGGGGGTATATGGGGTGTCATGATATGCAGACATGCACATAATGAGATACAGACAGGCAGCTAATGAACACAGAGAACAGGACATAACCAATCAGGCAGAACACTTGGGGGTGGGTACTGCTATAATCGTATGCCGTTCGGCATTGTCTCGGCCTCGGAGATCTTCCATAGAATCATGGAGAAGATGATGGAGGGCATTGAAGGGGTTAGTGTGTATGTGGACGACGTTTAACATTTGGTCCACAACCCCCGAAGAGCACATGTCTCGTTTACAGCAGGTATTCGCCGTGTCCATGCCAATGGCCTCAAGTTGAACAGGGCAAAGTGTTGCTTTGGCATGTCGACATTGAAGTTCCTGGGTGATCAGATATCTCAGCAGGGTGTGCGCCAGGATGCAGACTGGGTCAAGGCCAGCAAAGCCATGAAGACCCCTGAAGACAAAAAGGGGAAGTGCTGCACTTCCTAGGAAGGGTGAACTTCTTGGGCAAGTTTATCCCAAACCTGGCCTCACACACCAAGGCCCTCAGACACCTGGTGAAAAAGTCTACTGCCTTTGAGTGGAAGGCAGCTCATCAAGCAGAGTGATTGGAGCTGAAAGCCAAGCTCACCACTGCACCTGTACTGGCATTTTTTGATCCTGACAGGGAAACGAAAATCTCGACAGAAGCGAGCCAGGACGGCATCAGCGCGGTGTTGCTCCAGCGCGATGACACCTCATCCTGGGCACCGGTTGCCTGCGCATCGCGGGCGGTAACACCCACTGAGCAGCAGTACGCCCAAATTGAAAAGGAATGCCTGGGCCTTCTTACTGGAATTCTCAAGTTCCACGATTATGTCTACGGCCTGTCAACGTTCACTGTCGAGACGGACCACAGGCCTCTGGTCCACATTATCCACAAGGACCTGAACGACATGACGCCCCGGCTGCATCCTCCCCAGGCTCAGACGATATGACTTTGAGCTCGTGTACACGCCTGGCAAGGAGCTCATTATTGCGGATGCCTTGTCCCGCTCCATAACCTTGCCTGCTGACCCGCCGGCATTCATCCAACAGATCAAATCACAGGTGCAGCTGTGGGCCAGCAACCTCCCGGCGTCGGATGAAAAGGTAATCCGCATTCGCGACGAGACGGCCAAAGACCCTCTTCTGCAGCGTGTCATGCGCCACCTCACCAATGGCTGGCAAAAAGGGCAGTGCCCCCAATTCTTCAATGTGAAGGACGACCTGACGGTGGTTGATGGTATCCTCCTCAAGCTGGACCGCACTGTCATTCCACTCAATCTCCAGAGCTTGGTGCTCTGGCAAATCCACGAGGGACATCTGGGTGTCGAGGAGTGCAGGCGCAGAGCCAGGCAAGCTGTCTACTGGCCTGGGATTAGTCAGGACATCTCAAATATGGTCCTCAACTGTCCAACCTGTCAACGCTTCCAGCTAGCACAGAGCGAGGAGACGCTTCAGCAGCACAAAATCGTGACCTCCCCATGGTCCAAGGTGGGCATCGACCTCTTTGACGCCAATGGTCATGATTATGTGTTAATCATTGATTATTTTTCCAACTACCCAGAAGTCGTGAAGCTCTCAGACCTCACATTCAAGACCGTCATCAAGGCCTGTAAGGAGACGTTCTCCAGGCAGGCAACGGTCCTTGCTTCAGCAGCCAAGAGTGGTCAAGATTTTCCCAGCTATATCAGTTTCATCACGTCACTTCCAGCCCACAATACCCGCAGTCCAACGAGAAGGTTGAGAAAGGGGTGTACATAGTGAAGCAGCTCATCTGCAAGGCTGCGGATTCTGCTTCTGACGTCAATCTTGCGCTGCTTGCGTACAGGGCAACCCCTATGTCTACTGGCATGTCACCGGCTTAACTCCTGATGAACAGGGACCTGCGAACGACTCTTCCAGCCATACACTTGCCTGATCTGGATCCCCTCCCGGTGCTGCCGAAGGTGCAGAAACTCAGGGACCAGCATGGCTATGATGCTCATGCCACCGATTTGCCTGTGTTATCCCCGGCGGATGCTGTTCGGATCAAGCTACCTGATGGAGGCTAGTCAGCCCCAGCGGTTGTTCTTCGACAGGCTGCTCCTCGATCGTATGTTGTGCATATGGCTGATGGCTCTGTTGTGCGGCAAAACAGACGGGCACTGCGCACAGTTGCCCGCCCGCAACCACATTCTTCGTTGTTTCCACCTGTTATTGTGCCATCTCCTGACACCTCGAACCACGAGGCCACCAGTCCGGCTGCAATCATGCCCATCAAAGCGCCATCCTCCCCACCACCACCTCTCCGGCAGTCGACCAGGATCAGACGCAAGCCCCAGAGACTGGACTTATGAACATTTGTTTTGTTTGCTATGTTCTGTTTTCGCACATTAGACACCTGTTTTCATATGTACATATGTTCCCATCTGCCATCTCACATAATTACGTTAGTTCTTCGGCCTATACATGTAAATACTTTCACATAGGCTGCAGAAAAACATTTCAAAAGGGGAGATGGCATGATATGCAGACATGCACATAATGAGATACAGACAGGCAGCTAATGAACGCAGATAACAGGACATAACCAATCAGCAGGCAGAGCACTTGGAGGTGGTTTCCCACTATAAAAGACACAAGGCACTCACACTCCACCTCGTTCCACTGGGGACATCCACAGAGTGAGCCCGGTTTTTATATCACGTAACGCAGACAGCACGTGGCTAAGAGCTAGTCTGGTTCAGTCAGACAGAGAGATCACACTTAGGTTAGCAGAGAGTCGAACTCATAGAGAACTGTGCTAACTGTGCTACTGGTTCAATAAATCAGATTGAACTAACTTCAAAGTCTGGAGTCTATTTCAGTTATAGCTGCATCCAGTTGCAGCCCGTGTTATCTCAGTGTGCTTAACACAACATGGGGGAAGTGGGATATGGGGGAAGGGGGTATGGGGGAAGGGTGGATGGGGGAAAGAGGGAATGGGGGGCAGGCAGTGGGGGGGTCTCACTTTGCACTGCGTGGCGGGTGGCCATTTTGCCGGGTCTCCGGGGGGGGGGGCGTCTTTTGTGCAGCGCTGCCACGCGGCGCCACTGACGGCATGCACATCCGTGACGGGTGACGTCGTCGCGAATGGTGTCATTCCGCTACTAGCCCATTCCCGGCCGGAGAATTCGCGACGTTTCGGGGGGCCCGACGTCGGAGTGATTTGCGCCGTTTTGGCGCCGGGTTTGGGCCATCGCGCCGATTTATGGAGAATCCCGCCCCAGATATTTTTCATGCATCGGTGCAGACTCAATGGGCCGAAAAGCCTCTTCTGTGCTGTGATGTGCAAGTTAGTTGGGGTGACGGGGATAGGGTCCACTCCCCTGCCCTATCCCCGTAACCCCACCTAACTTGCACATCTTTGGACTGTGGGAGAAAACTGGAGCACCCAGAGGAAACCCACGAGGAGAATGTGCATTCTCCACACAGTCACCCAAGGCCAAAATTGTACTCGGATTGGTGGCACTGTAAGGCAACAATGCTAACCACTGTGCCACCATCTGTGCCGCTAAAGGTCAGATGTGGGGATGTTCGTTGCTGATTGTACAATGTTCAGCACCATTCATGACTCCTCAGATACTGAAGCAGCCCACATGCAAATGCAGCAAGACATGGACAATATCGAGACTTGGGCTGACAAGTGGCGAGTAACATTTGATCTACACAAGTTCCAGAAAATGACGATCTCCAATAAGAGAGACTTAAGTCGGCCCTCAGCCTAACATCTCATGTGGGAGACAGCGCATCCAATAGTTTAGCATTCCCTCAGTACTGCACTGGAGTGCCAATCTTGTTTTTCATACTTGAATAAGATTTTAATCCAGAACCTGCAGAATAAGTGCCAATCATTGAGTCACAACTGATACCTAACAGAGGGGGAAAGTGCAATAAATTCACAGAAAGGGGAAAAAAGCATGGCTGGGATTCTCCGCGCCTCCGCGCCTCAGACCCGCGATTGGGTCCGATGCCACTCGCGCGATTCTCCGGGGGCCAGAGAATCGCCGCCAATCGCGCACACGCGGTCGACATGGCACCGGTTGGGGGCCATTGACAGAGGCCCCCCACGGCGATTCTTCGCCGACAACTGGCCAAGTTCCCGCCTGCGTGGTTCACTCATGGTTCTCACGGCGGGAGCTCGGAGTGGCGATTGCGGACCCAGTCCGCGGCCGCCCTGGTGGGGGGGGCGGGGGAATCCCTCACCAGGGGTGGCCTCCAGGACGGCCAGGTTCGCGATCGGGGGCCATCGATTGGTGGGTGCACCAATTGGTCGATTGGTCGATCTCGGGGGGGAGGGCCTATATTGTTGCGGGCGGCCCGCGGTGTGGATCCGCCAGGTTGCGCGGGGCCGGCCGCCGCGCACATGCGCGGACCCGCGGCCGGAAGTGCAGGGCCCCGTATCGGCAGCCGGAGCTGCGTGGTGGACTCTGGGGTCCTTCTAGCCCCCTGCAAAATAGAGAATCACTCTGGACTTTCTGCAGGTGGTTATCAGAGAATTCCACCCCATAGATTTCAGTGGAAAAGAATCGGAGATGGAGAAGAAAACGGGAACATTTTTGAGTGGAAATGAATGTGGCATATGGAATATAATGTCGACAAATATCAAATTATCCTCCTTGGCTAAAAAAAGACAACATTTTTGAATATTGAGAGACTGGAGAATGTTAGTATAAAGGGTGGCTGTCCTTGTGTATAAATCACAGAGTGTTAATATGCAGGTATATATCGCAAACAATGAGGAGAACAAATTGCACACCGGGCTTTATCACAAAGGGGTTGGAATTTATGAGCAAAGAAGTCTTAATGTGCAATAGTTCAGGCACTGTAACAATTTTGGTTTCCTTACTTAAGGAAATATATATTTGTCTTAGAGGGAGTTCAGTGAAGGTTCACAAAAGCAATTCCGAGAATGAGGGGATTGTCCTGTGAGGTGAAATTGAGGAGATTTAGCCTATATTCTCCAGAATTTTGAAGAATGTGAGATAATCTTATTGAAACATGTACAATTCTTAAGGGTCTGATAGGATAGATACTGAAAGGATTTACCCCCTCATTAGAGAGTTTAGAACACAGTCTCAGAATAAGGGAACAGCTATTTTGCAAGAGATAAGAAATGGTTTCATTCAAAATGTGATTCTTTGGAATTATTTACCACAGAGGGCTGTCGATTCTCAGTCTTTGTATATAATAAAGAATCAAAATGACAGGTTTTGGGGTACTGAGGGGTATTAACAGGTGTTGGCCGCTTAGAGAATACATTAATATCAGTTGCTATGAAAGAAAAGGCAGTTGCTAAAGCATGCTGGGAATGTTTGTCTATATTTTAGCACCGCTTTTGAACAAACCTTTGATGATCAGATTACGTAAACAAAAATACTGCTCAATATTTTGTACTCGGCCATTTTATGATAACGCGTTGTTCTCCCGAAGGACAAGAAAATGCGTACGAAAGTTGAAAAATGAAATGAAATGAAATTAATGAAAAATGAAAATCGCTTATTGTCACGAGTAGGCTTCAATGAAGTTACTGTGAAAAGCCCCTAGTCGCCACATTCCGGCGCCTGTTCGGGGAGGCAGGAACGGGAAGTTGTTACGTATGTTCCCATCTTACGTATGTTCCCAAAGTTTGTTTAAAATAAACATGGCCAGTCAGGTGCTGTTTTCTTTAGAACTGTATTTTATAGATAATGGGCGGGATTCTCCGACCCCCACCAGGTCGGAGAATCGCCGGAGGGCAGCGTGAATCCCGCCCCCGCCGGCTGCCGAATTCTCTGGGATTTGGCGGGGGCGGGAATCGTGCAGTGCCGGTCGGCGACCGCTAGCAGCGCCCCCCCCGGCGATTCTCCGGCCCGCGATGGGCTGAGTGGCCGCCCATTTTCGGCTGGTCCCTCCGGCGTAAATTAGAGTAGGTACTTACCGGCGGGACCTGGCGTGGGTGGTCTCCGGGGTCCTCGGGGGGGGCACGTAGGGGATCTGGCCCCGGGAGGTGCCCCCATGGTGGCCTGGCCCACGATCGGGGCCCACCGATCTGTGGGCAGGCCTGTGCCTTGGGGGCACTCTATTCCTCCGCGTCGGCTGCTGTGGTCCTCTGCGTAGGCCGACGCGGAGAAGATCCCCCCTGCGCATGCGCTGGGATGAATCCAGCACACGCTGGCGCTCCCGCGTATGCGCCAACTCGCGTCAGCCGGTGGAGGCCCTTCTTTGCCGGCCGGCGCGGCGCAAACCAGTCCGGCGCCGGCCTAGCCCCTGAAGGTGCTTTGGAGCGGCCCGACACCGGAGTGGTTCACGCCACTCCTTCCAGCCGGAGTTGCCCGCCCCGCCATTTCGCGCAGAATCCCGCCCAATGGTTTTTCTCCTATATAATTCAGAGTACTATGGAATGGCTATTTAGCCGACTGCAGCCCTATCCACAATATTGTGTCAAATAAAAATTCTTGAAACAAAGCTCAAAGCCTTTGTCTCTATTATAATTTCCATGACAATGGGTATGGGGGATCGTGTGAGACGGGGTGGTGGGCAGTCTTGAAGGGCCAAATGGCCTATTCCAGCTCCTATTTTTTATGTTCTTGTGATCTTATCAGATGTAGCCATCAATCAGTTTAACATATAATGTTGATTTGATGCGGGCACTGCTGTTTTGGAGCAAAGTGCTCCAGCAAAGCCGCCTCTTAATCGGACATGTTGAAAAATCAACCAAAGGAAGAAACACCCATCACTGCTATTTACCCAAATCACTGGCTGTTTGCAGGTTATTTGCTGACTGTTTTTTGCTCACTGGACATTGGTTCAGTTTGCAGACAGCTTAACTCAACCACTTCATTCGTTCTGGGTTCAAGTCCTACTCTAGGGCTTGAGCACAAAATTTCAGGCTGAAACTCCAGTCCAGTACAGTGCTGTAGAGTCGCCGGAGGGGTCCGTTTAGCGATTCTCCGGGGCCCCGGAGATTCTGCGGCCCGGATGGGCCGAAGACCCGACCGCATGACCCCAGGTCATGCCGCGCCGTTCTAACCTGCTTTTAAAAATCGTGAGCCAGTCGAGGCAGGACGTGATGGGGTCGGCTTGGGGGGGACCTACGGGTAGCGGGACGAGCACGGGCGTGACTGGGGGTGATGGGGGGAAGGCCTCCATGTTTGGGGAGGACAGCCCCACCGGGCGAGGACGGCCTGCCATGCAGGGCGGTGCCTAAGCCACGTCCGCCATTATGGCGGCCAGGCTGATGGCACCAACCCTGGGCGCTGGCTGAGCGCGAGCCCCCGGCTGTGTGTATGGGTGCCGGACCCCCCCCCAGGGCCACCCAGCCGGCGGCACCCACCGGCTGATAGGTGCAGGGCTGCACCCATGGCATCCCCCAGTGAGGGCACTGCCATCCATCAGTGGCGCCATCATGCGGGACGGGCAATAGGAGTCGGGACACAGAGGGTGCAACCAGGGGTGTGTGTGGCGCAAGCGTGGCGCAACCGGCCAACGAGGGCAGCCATGAAGCCCATGGCATATGGTTGTGGAGGGGGTCATGTGCCATGGTCAAACCTGTTGTCTACCTCCCACCCCCTGCAGATCATAATGTTTGGTCACCCGCCAGTGATGTTGGCTACCGTGGCGGGGGGTCGCTGCCCTGCACACAGCCCTGTGGCAGCGTCGGCGCAGGCGGCTCAGAGAGGCGGTGGCAACGGCGGCTGCAGCAGAGGGATGGGCTGCAGAGTGCCACCCGCTAAGGCAGCAGGGCCACCCGCCTGACAGGTGCAGGAGGAGCAGGACAACGGGGGCAAGGCACAGGATGAGGATATTGATGTGGATGGGGGGGGTGGAGGAGGAGGAGGAGGAGGAGGAGGTGGAAAAGGAGGAGCAGGAGGAGGAGGTGGAGGAGGAGGTGCCACGACGCCGAAGGCGCCCGATGAGGCCTTGTGTTTACCGACGCCGCATGTCCTTAGAGGACCAGCCGTACAGGGCATGCAGGAGGAGACTCCAGATGAGTCGGGAGACCATCGCCCATGTCAGCCACCTGATGGCACACCTGGCACCGCGTGGAACAGGGGGAGGACATGCTATCCCGGTGGCCATCAAGGTTACGGTGGCCCTGAAATTCTACGCGACGGGGTCGTTCCAGTCATCGAGTGGGGACCTGTCCGACATCTCCCAGGCATCGGTGCAATGGTGCATCCGTGCAGTGAGTGACATCCTTTATGACATCGCGGCCCACTACACCCAGTTCCCTGTGGACCGGGCCCACCACAATGCCCGGGCAGCGGGATTCATAGCTGTGGGCAGGATCCCCATGGTCCAGGGGGCGATCGATGGGGTGCACGTCGCCATGCGGCCAACAGCGGAGAACAGGGATGTGTTCATGAACATTCAGGTGGTCTGCAACCACCAGATGAAGATCCTGCAAGTCTGCGCCCGGTACCCGGGCAGTGCACATGATGTGTTTATCCTGGCACAATCGTTCATCCCCGCCATGTTCGAGGGACACCCCCCCCCCCCCCCCCCCCCCCCCCCCCCCCCACCCAGCTGAGGTGCTGATTGCTGGGCGACAAGGGTTACCCGTTGCGGTCATGGCTGATGATGCCTATACAGAGGCCACAGACCGACGTAGAGAACCGCTACAATGAAGCCCATGCAGCGACCAGGGGTGTGGTGGAGAGGTGCTTTGGCCTGCTGAAGATGCGCTTCAGGTGCCTGGACCGCTCTGGAGGGGCCCTCCAGTACCCGTTGGAGCGGGTCGGCTGCATCGTTGTGGTCTGCTGCATCCTGCACAACATCGCCCAGCAGAGGGGCGATGTGCTGGAGGAGGAGGCCGAGGGGGAGCCCGGGGAAGGGCATGGCTCTCCAGATGAGGAGGATGGGGAGGGCGGGGCAATCGACGGGACATGGAGGCTGGATATGGACGGGAGGCTGCACAACACCACCGGCTTGGCCAACGAGCACGGGAGGTGTTGATCACCGCACCGCACCAACTAGATGGTAGGGGCTCGCTGAGCGCAGGCACTGACCCCACTGTATGGCATCACCTCACCACCCCGCACCCCCACCTCTCACAACACACACGAGGCACTCCACTCACACCACCCAGCACCCTTAGCTCCTACACGACCTCATGCACACCACCCCTCCATTACACATCCACCTGCGGCACAGCGGGCTGGGTTCACACGATTGCGTGTGGAAGCGGGTGTGGTCCATGCCATGGAGGAAGGTGACAACCTGCTCTGCGATGAGATCTGAGCTCCAGGTCGTTAAGACAATGTCTGACTCATGGCCACATTTACACCCTCCACCTGGGTGGTCCCTGTTTGCGTGCTGGACACTCCATCACATGGCCCTGTCGAATCGCTGGGGGCGGGATGGCGTGGACGTCCGGGGGAGGGGGGGCGCACATTACACCCACCGTGGCTCAGGTTCGTTCTCACCTCAACCACAGTGGCACTCAGTCCCCTACCCGGCCCTGCCGGCATCGGACATAGCACAGAGACAGCTTGCATTGGTGTAACAGTGAGTTTAATTAGAAAGGCTATATACACGTGCCCTAGCCCCTATAACTAAGCTGTGCCTTGCACACGTGCCACCTTACTAGCTGTCTAACTTCCTGACCTTACGGACCCCACCACCACGTCTCTGTGCCTCCCCAGACAGTACAGCAGGAGTGGAGGCAGACTGCTGAGACTCCTGCCTTGCGACCTGGCTCCGCGTCAGCGCTCATTACCTGGGGCGACCCAGCTTGGATGGGCCAGGCTGCTCCTCGGGTGTCCTGGATGGCATGGTGCCACCCTGTTCTGCCCGCTGCCCACCAGATGCACCAGGAACGGAACGGGGGGAGTCCGAAGTGCTGCGGTGTATCGGGACATCCCCTGCAGGAGTCACCGGCACAGGCCCCAGCCCCTCCTCCTACCTTGGGGTGCCCCGTGGCCCCCGGGCCTCTCTATGGGATGGGGATGTGAGCGGAGCCAAGCCCCGAGGCACCACCGGCACCTGGCGCTGTCAGACCTTGAAGTTAGTTCAATCTGATTTATTGAACCAATAGCACAGTTAGCACAGTTCTCTATGGGTTTGACTCTCTGCTAACCTAAGTATGGTTACTCTGTCTGACTGAACCAGACTAGCTCTTAGCCACGTGCTGGAGGTGTGATACTGTACATACACCCTGACTCACTCTGTAGATGTTCATCAGTGGAAAGAGGTGGAGTGTGAGTGCCTCGTGACTTTTATAGTGAGATACCACCCCTGAGTGTCCTGCCGGCTCATTGGTCATGTCCTGTTCTCTGTGTTCATTAGCTGCCTGTCTGTACCTGTCTGTATATCATTATCTGCATATCATGACATCTCCCCATTTATTTATGTTTTGTTGGCATATAGGAACGTACTTACATGTGGTGGCATGTATTAACATATTTACAAGCGGTGGCATATGTGAACGTATTTACATAAGAACATAAGAACTAGGAGCAGGAGCAGGCTATCTGGCCCCTCCAGCCTGCTCCGCCATTCAATGAGATCATGGCTGATCTTTGTGGACTCAGCTCCACTCTCCGGCCCGTACACCATATTCCCGAATCCCTTTATTCTTTAGAAAGGTATCTATCTTTTTCTTAAAAACGTTTAAAGAAGGAGCCTCAACTGCTTCACTGGGCAAGGAATTCCAGAGATTCACAACCCTTTGGGTGAAGAAGTTCCTCCTAAACTCGGTCCTAAATCTACTTCCCCTTATTTTGAGGCTATGCCCCCTAGTTCTGCTTTCCCCGACCAGTGGAAACAACCTATCCGCATCTATCCTATCTATTCCCTTCATAATTTTATATGTTTCAATAAGATCCCCCCGCATCCTTCTAAATTCCAACGAGTACAGTCCCAGTCTACTCAACCTCTCATCATAATCTAATCCCCTCAACTCTGGGATCAACCTAATGAATCTCCTCTGCACTCCCTCCAGTGCCAATATGTCCTTTCTCAGGTAAGGAGACCAAAACTGAACACAATACTCCAGATGTGGCCTCACCAACACCTTATACAATTGCAGCATAACCTCCCTAGTCTTGAACTCCATCCCTCTAGCAATGAAAGACAAAACTCGATTAGCCTTCTTAATCACCTGTTGCACCTACACACCAACTTTTTGCGACTCGTGCACCAGCACACCCAGGTCCCTCTGCACAGCAGCATGTTTTAACATCTTACCGTTTAAATAATAATCCATTCTGCTGTTATTCCTCCCAAAATGGATAGCCTCACACTTGGCAACATTGAATTCCATCTGCCAGACCCTAGCCCATTCACCTAACCTATCCAAATCCTTCTGCAGACTTCCGGTATCCTCTGCATTTTTTGCTTTACCACTCATCTTAGTGTCGTCTGCAAACTTTGCCACATCATCTATGTAAATTGTGAACAACTGCGGGCCCAACACTGATCCTTGAGGGACCCCACTAGTTACAGGTTGCCAACCAGAGAAACACCCATTTATCCCCACTCTCTGCTTTCTGTTAGTTAACCAATCCTCTACCCATGCTACCACTTTACCCTCAATGCCATGCATCTTTAGTTTATGCAGCAACCTTTTGTGTGGCATAGAATCATAGAAGTTTACAGCATGGAAACAGGCCCTTCGGCCCAACCAGTCCATGCCGCCCAGTTTTTTACCATTAAGCTAGTCCCAGTTGCCCGCACTTGGCCCATAACCCTCTATACCCATCTTACCCATGTAACCATCTAAATGCTTTTTGAAAGACACAATTGTACCCGCTTCTACTACTACCTCTGGCAGCCCATTCCAGACACTCACTACCCTCTGAGTGAAGAAATTGCCCCTCTGGGCCCTTCTGAATCTCTCCCCTCTCACCTTAAACCTATGCCCTCTAGTTTTAGACTCCCCTACCTTTGGGAAAAGATGTTGACTATCTACCTTATCTATGCCCCTCATTATTTTATAGACCTCTATAAGATCACCCCTAAGCCTCCTACGCTCCAGGGAAAAAAGTCCCAGTCTATCCAGCCTCTCCTTATAACTCAAACCATCAAGTCCCGGCAACATCCTAGTAAATCTTTTCTGCACTCTTTCTAGTTTAATAATATCCTTTCTATAATAGGGTGACCAGAACTGCACACAGTATTCCAAGTGTGGCCGTACCAATGTCCTGTACAACTTCAACAAGACGTCCCAACTCCTATATTCAATGTTCTGACCAATGAAACCAAGCATGCCGAATGCCTTCTTCACCACCCTGTCCACCTGCGACTCCACCTTCAAGGAGCTATGAACCTGTACTCCTAGATCTCTTTGTTCTATAACTCTCCCCAACGCCATACCATTAACTGAGTAGGTCCTGGCCTGATTCGATCTGCCAAAATGCATCACCTCACATTTATCTAAATTAAACTCCATCTGCCATTCGTCGGCCCACTGGCCTAATTGATCAAGATCCCGTTGCAATCCTAGATAACCTTCTTCACTATCCACTATGCCACCAATCTTGGTGTCATCTGCAAACTTACTAACCATGCCTCCTAAATTCTCATCCAAATCATTAATATAAATCACAAATAACAGTGGACCCAGCACCGATCCCTGAGGCACACCACTGGTCACAGGCCTCCAGTTTGAAAAACAACCCTCTACAACCACCCTCTGCCTTCTGTCGTCCAGCCAATTTTGAATCCAATTGGCAACCTCACCCTGGATCCCGTGAGCTTTAACCTTCTGCAACAACCTACCATGCGGTACCTTGTCAAAGGCTTTGCTAAAGTCCATGTAGACAACGTCTACTGCACTGCCCTCATCTACCTTCTTGGTCACCCCCTCAAAAAACTCAATCAAATTTGTGAGACATGATTTTCCATGCACAAAGCCATGCTGATGCCCCGAATCAGTCCTTGCCTCTCTAAATGCTTGTAGATCCTGTCTCTCAGAATACCTTCTAGCAACTTACCTACTACAGACGTTAGGCTCACCGGTCTGTAGTTCCCAGGCTTTTCCCTGCTGCCCTTCTTAAACAAGGGCACAACATTCGCCACTCTCCAATCTTCAGGCACCTCACCTGTGGCTGCCGATGATTCAAATATCTCGGTTAGGGGACCCGCAATTTCCTCCCTAGCCTCCCACAACATCCTGGGATACATTTCATCAGGTCCCGGGGATTTATCTACCTTGATGCGCTTTAAGACTTCCAGCACCTCCTCCTCTGTAATATGCACACTTCTCAAGACATCACTATTTATTTCCCTTAGTTTCCTAACATCCATGCCTTTCTCCACCGTGAATACCGATGAGAAATATTCATTCAGGATCTCACCCAACTCTTGTGGCTTTGCACATAAATGCCCTTGTTGATCCTTAAGAGGCCCTACTCTGTCCCTAGTTACTCTTTTCCCCTTTATGTATCTGTAGAATCTCTTTGGATTCTCCCTTGCATTATTTGCCAAAGCAATTTCATGTCCCCTTTTTGCCCTCCTGATTTCCCTCTTAACTCTATTTCGACAATCTCTATACTCTTCAAGGGATCTACTTGATCCCAGTTGCTTATGTACGTCATATGCCTCCTTCTTCTTTTTGACCAGAGTCTCAATATCTCGAGTCATCCAGGGTTCCCTACTTCTACCAGCCTTGCCCTTCACTCTAAAGGGAATGTGCTTACCCTGCACCCTGGTTAACACATTTTTAAAAGCCTCCCATTTACCAGCCGTCCCTTTGTCTGCCAATAGTCTCCCCCAATCTACCTCTGCAAGTTCCTGTCTGATACCATCAAAATTGGCCTTGCCCCAATTAAGAATTTTAACTCTTGGGCCAGACCTATCATTCTCCATAGCTATCTTAAAACTAATGGAATTATGGTCACTTGTCCCAAAGTGATCCCTCACTAGCACTTCTATCACTTGCCCTTCCTTATTTCCCAAGACGAGGTCAAGTTTTGCCCCCTCTCTAGTCGGTCCATCCACATACTGAATGAGAAATTCCTCCTGAATACACTCAACAAATTTCCCTCCATCCAAGCCCCTAATGCTATGACTGTCCCAGTCAATGTTGGGAAAGTTAAAGTCCCCTACTACTACCACCCTATTATTCTTGCAGCTATCTGTAATCTCCTTACATATTTGCTCCTCAATTTCCCGCTGACTATTTGGGGGCCTGTAGTACAGTCCTACCAAGGTGATCTCTCCCTTCTTATTTTTCAGTTCCACCCATATAGACTCAGTGGGCGAACCCTCGGATATATCCCCTCTAAGTACTGCCGTGATGTTCTCCCTAATCAAAAACGCCACTCCCCCTCCTCTCTTACCTCCTGTTCTATCCTTTCTATAGCACCTGTAGCCCGGAACATTGAGCTGCCAGTCCTGCCCCTCCCTTAGCCATGTTTCAGTCATAGCTATAATATCCCAGTCCCATGTGCCCGTCCATGCCCCGAGTTCATCCGCTTTGCCCGTCAGGCCCCTTGCATTGAAATAAATGCAGTTTAATGTAGACCTTCCTTGCTCTCTGCCCTGCTTTCTCTGGTCATGCTTTACACACTCTCCCTTCCTGCCTTTTGTTTCTGTCCCCACTGACTTCCTACATCGGTTCCCATCCCCCTGGCACATTAGTTTAAACCCTCCCCAACTGCACTAGCAAACACCCCCCCGAGAACATTGGTTCCGGTCCCACCCAGATGCAGACCGTCCGATTTGTACAGGTCCCACCTCCCCCAGAATCGGTCCCAATGTCCCAGGAATTTGAAACCCTCCCTCTTGCACCATCTCTCAAGCCACGTATTCATCCTAGCTATCCTGTCATTCCTACTCTGACTATCACGTGGCACTGGTAGCAATCCTGAGATTACTACCTTTGAGGTCCTACTTTTTAGTTTAACTCCTAACTCCCTAAATTCAGCTTGTAGGACCTCATCCCGTTTTTTACCTATATCGTTGGTGCCTATATGCACCACGACAGCTGGCTGTTCACCCTCCCCCTCCAGAATGCCGAGACATCCTTGACCCTTGCACCAGGGAGGCAACATACCAACCTGGATTCTCGTTTGCGTCCGCAGAAACGCCTGTCTATTCCCCTTACGATTGAATCCCCTATCACTATAGCTCTGCCACTCTTTTTCCCGCCCTTCTGTGCAGCAGAGCCAGCCACGGTGCCATGAACCTGGCTGCTGCCACCTTCCCCTGGTGAGCCATCTCCCCCAACAGTTTCCAAAACGGTAAATCTGTTTTGGAGGGAGATGACCGCAGGGGATCCCTGCACTGCCTTCCTACTCTTCCTCTGTCTGTTGGTCACCCTTTCCCTATCTGCCTCAGTAATTTTAATCTGCGGTGTGACCAACTCACTGAATGTGCTTTCCACAACTTCCTCAGCATCGCGGATGCTCCAAAGTGAGTCCATCCGCAGCTCCAGAGCCGTCAAGCGGTCTAACAGGAGCTGCAGTTGGACACACTTCTTGCAGATGAAGGAGTCAGGGACACCAGAAGGGTCCCTGACTTGCCACATCTCACAAGAGGAGCATGACACGGGTCTGAGCTCTCCTGCCATGACTTAAACCTGAAGTTAAATTTGAACTACACTACACAGCTAGGAGAAAGTCAAAGAGAGAGAAATCACTTGCCAGTTACAAGCCAAACACTTACCTGCTGATGTAGTTGCTCCAGAGACTCCCTCACAGGTCTGCTTCTCTGCACCTCCTTCAGGTGAGCACCAAATTCCCTTAACTAGTTAATTACTTTACTTAATTAACTTGATTTTTTTTTTAATTTATTTTTTTTGTCACTCCCCTCTTACCCGAACTCAGCCTTACCCAAACTCAGATACACTCTGTTTGCCTTCAGCACTCCTTTTCTATAGGCACTTCAGCCACACCCTTTGTATCCTTCCTGATTTACAGTCAGCCAATAGGCCTGCTCCCAAAACTGATCTCTCTCCCGAACAGCTGACCTGCAAGGTAAGTAAGTGGTTATGCAGTACTTACCTCACCCACAGCGCGCCCTTTTAAACTGTCCCCTCTGCCTCGCAGCTCCCGCGCTTTTTGAAACTCCCGCGCTGTTTCCAAGGTCCTGGCTCCCTCTCTCTCCCGAACAGCTGACCTGCAAGGTAAGGAAGTGGTTATGCAGTACTTACCTCACCCACAGCGCGCCCTTTTAAACTGTCCCCTCTGCCTCGCAGCTCCCGCGCTTTTTGAAACTCCCGCGCTGTTTCCAAGGTCCTGGCTCCCTCTCTCTCCCGAACAGCTGACCTGCAAGGTAAGGAAGTGGTTATGCAGTACTTACCTCACCCACAGCGCGCCCTTTTAAACTGTCCCCTCTGCCTCGCAGCTCCCGCGCTTTTTGAAACTCCCGCGCTGTTTCCAAGGTCCTGGCTCCCTCTCTCTCCCGAACAGCTGACCTGCAAGGTAAGGAAGTGGTTATGCAGTACTTACCTCACCCACAGCGCGCCCTTTTAAACTGTCCCCTCTGCCTCGCAGCTCCCGCGCTTTTTGAAACTCCCGCGCTGTTTCCAAGGTCCTGGCTCCCTCTCTCTCCCGAACAGCTGACCTGCAAGGTAAGGAAGTGGAAGTGGCATGTGAAGACAGTTGTCTAATGTGAGAAAACAGAACATAGCAAACAAAATAAATGTTCATAAGTCCAGTCTCTGAGGCTTGCGTCTGATCCTGATCGACCGCCGGAGAGGTGGTGGTGGGGACGACAGCGCCTTGATGGGCGGGATTGAAGCCTGACTGGTGGCCTTGTGGGTCGAGGTATCAGGAGGTGGCAAAACGACGGACGGAAACGGAGAAGAATATGGTTGCGGGCAGGCAACTTTGCGCAGTGCCCGTCTGTTTCGTCGCACAACAGAACCATCAGCCAGACGCACAACATACGAGCGGGGGGCAGCCTGTCGAACAACGACAGCTGGAGCAGACCAGCCACCATCCGGTATCTTGATTGTGACAGTGTCTGCCGGGGATAAATAGGGCAAATCGGTGGCATGAGCATCATAGCCCTGCTTTTGCTGGTTTCGGAGCTGCTGCACCTTCTGCAGCACCGGGAGGTGATCCAGGTTGGGCACGTGTATGGCTGGAAGTGTCGTCCACAGGTCCCTGTTCATCAGGAGTTGAGCCAGCGACATGCCAGTGGACAGTGGGGTCGCCCTGTACACAAGCAGCGTGAGGTAGATGTCAGAAGCAGAGTCCGCGGCCTTGCAGATGAGCTGTTTCACAATGTGCACCCCTTTTTCAACCTTCCCATTGTACTGCGGATAGTGTGGGCTGGAAGTGACATGTTTGAAATGGTATGACTTGGCAAACATAGACCACTTGTGGCTGTTGAAGCACAGGCCATTGTCACTCATGACAGTGAGTGGGATACCATGCATGGAGAACGTCTCCTTACAGGCCTTGATGACGGTCCGAGATGTGAGGTCTGAGAGCTTCACGACTTCAGGGTAGTTGGAGAAATAGTCAATGATTAACACGTAGCCACGACCATTCGCACAAAAGAGGTCGATGTCAACCTTGGACCACGGAAAGATCTCGATTTCATGCTGCTGGAGCGTCTCCTTGCTCTGCAGGTCGCACAGTTGAGGACCATATTCGAGAAGTCCTGGCGAATACCGGGCCAGTAGACAGCCTGCCTGGCTCTGCGTCTGCACTTCTCGACGCCCAGGTGTCCCTCATGGATTTGGCGGAGCACCAAGCTCTGGAGACTGAGTGGAATGACAATCCGGTACAGCTTGAGGAGGATACCATCCATCACCGTCGGTCGTCCTTTACATTGTAAAATTGAGGGCACTGCCCTTTCTGCCAGCCATTGGCAAGGTGGTGCATGGCACGCTGCAAGAGAGGGTCTTTGGCTGTCTCCTCACGGATACGAACCACCTTCTCATCAGACGCAGGGAGGGTGCTAGCACACAGCTGCACCTGTGATTCAATCTGCTGGATGATTTCCAGCGGTTCACGAGGCAAGGTGATGCAGCAGGACAATGCATCAGCGATGATGAGCTCCTTGCCAGGGGTGTACAGTAAGTCAAAGTCGTACCTTCTGAGTTTGAGGAGGATGCGCTGCAACCGAGACGTCATGTCGTTCAGGTCCTTGTAGATAATGTGGACCAGAGGCCTCTGATCCGTCTCGACAGTGAATGTTGGCAGGCTGTAGACATAGTCGTGAAACTTAAGAATGCCAGGCATTCCATCTCTATTTGCGCATACCTTGTTTCGGTGGGCGTCATGGCCCTCGATGCGTAGGCTACCGGTGCCCAGGATGAAGTGTCATCCTGGCTCGCATCTGTTGAGATTTCTGTCTCCCTGTCTGCATCGAAAAATGCCAAGACGGGTGCAGTGGTGAGCTTGGATTTCAGCTCCAACCACTCTGCGTGATGTGCTGCCTTCCACTTTTCACCAGGTTTCGTAAGGCCGTGGTGTGTGAGGCCATGGTTGGGATAAACCTGCCCAGAAAATTGACCTTGCCCAGGAAGCACAACACCGCCTTCTTGTCTTCAGGGATCTTCATGACTTCAATGGCCTTGACCTTATCTGTGTCCGGGCGCACGCCCTGCTGAGAGATCTGGTCACCTCGGAACATGCCAAAGCAACATTTGTACCTGTTCAGCTTCAGGCCATTGGCATGGACATGGCGGAATACCTCCTGAGTAAGGGAAACATGCTCTTCAGGGGTCGTGGACCATATGATGATGTCGTCCACGTACACACAAACCCCTTCAATGCCCTCCATCATCTGCTCCATGATGCAATGGAAGATCTCCGATGCCGAACGGCATGCGATTATAGAATTATCTGCCAAACGGTGTGTTGAAGGTGCAGAGCCTTCTGCTGGACTCATCCAGCTGGATTTGCCAAAATCCATGTGACGCATCTATCTTGGTGAAAAGCATGTGTGTGCCATCTCACTGGTGAGTTCCTCCCACTTCGGGATGGGGTAGTGTTCACGCATTATGTACTCATTGAGATCCTTTGGATCAATGCAGATGCGCAGGTCTCCCGAAGGGTTTCTAACACATACCATCGAGCTGACCCAGTCAGTCGGTTTGGTTACCTTGGAAATGATGCCATGTTGCTGAAGATCCTTGAGCTGTGACTTCAGGCGCTCCCTCAGCGGAGCCGGGACCCAGCGTTGTGTGTGGACCACTGGCTTGGCGTCAGGTCGTAGCAGAATCTTGTATCGATATGGCAGCGTGCCCATCCCGTTGAACACCTCCGGATACAAAGCGAGGATGTCGTCAATGCCGACCTGAAGATCCACATTGGAAGACGTCGTTGTGTAAACCCGCTGCACGAGGTTCAGCTGCTTGCAGGCCTGTGCGCCGAGTAGGGATGCCCTGTCTGGCTTGACAATTTCAAAATGTAACCGTGCGTGGGTGCTCCGGTTGGAGACGAGTAGATGGCAGGATCCCAGTGCCGTGATGGCATTTCCGTTGTAGTCCAGGAGCCTGCAGGCTGCTGGAAGGACATTGGGGGGCTTCTTGATGCGTTTGAAATCTGCCTGTGAGAGGAGGTTGGCAGAAGCACCTCTGTCCAGCTTAAACTGGATGGAGCAGTGGTTGACCTGCATCACGAGACGCCATTCGTCCGCAGAATCTACAGCGAGGATGGATTGAATTTGTGGTGAGTTGGATGTGGCATATTCACATTTGGTAATGATGCCCACACAGTAGGCGGAGTCCAGGCATTCTTCCCCTGGATCCGTTGTGCTACCAGGATCAGAATCCTGTAATCGTTGTTTCACACTCTGAACGCGCCGTCGCCGGAATTGGGAGCGCTGGCCCCTGGCTGGTGGTGCAGACCTGCACAAGGCTGCATAGTGTCCAGGCTTTGCGCAGTTTAAACATCGCCTGCCTCTTGCAGGACATGTTTCTTTAAGTGGGCATTGCCGCAGTTCGAGCACGTCATGACGCTGGTGTCCTGACGCTCCACGCATCGTCGCACATGCGCAGTGTGGGTGTCGGCCGTTTCATTATCCCGTTCGCATCGCGCATGCTTGGGGCCCCCGGGGGTGCAGTGGGGCATGGGGTGAGGGGGCACTACGTCGGATGCGTCGCTCTCGACTTGGAAGGGGAGGGATTCATCGATTGTGTGCATCGTGGCCTTTGCGATGTCCGCTTTGATGTGGCTGAAGGCCCGGCGAGCCTCTGCCGACAGGGGAAAAACTGTGGATTGAATTAGTGGGCGGGCCTTGTCTGCATAGTTAGGGACCCACTGGGCATAATGTGAAAAAAATCCCAGGCAGCATTTCCGGGCTTTGGAGCAGTGGGGGAGGGGGAACTCCATGAGGGGGCGCATGCGTTCGGGATCTGGGCCTATAACTCCATCATGCACTACGTAGCCGAGGATGGCTAGATGGTCGGCGCTGAACACGCATTTGTCCTTGTTATATGTTAGATTAAGGATTTTTGAGGTATGGAGGATTTTTCGGAGGTTGGTGTCGTGGTCCTGCTGGTCGTGGCCACAGATGGTAATGTTATCGGGGTACGGAAACGTGGCCCGCAAACCGTACCGGTCAACCATTCGGTCCATCTCCCGCTGGAAGACCAAGACTCCATTTGTGATACCGAAGGGAACCCTTAGGAAGTGGTAGAGCCGCCCATCTGCTTCGAATGCAGTGTATTTGCGGTCGCTAGGGCGGATGGGGAGCTGGTGGTAGGCAGATTTTAGATCCACCGCGGAAAAGACCTTGTATTGTGCAATCTGATTGACCAGATCAGATATGCGGGGGAGAGGGTACGCATCGAGCTGCGTATACCTGTTGATGGTCTGACTATAATCAATGACCATCCCATGCTTCTCCCCGGTCTTTACAACCACTACTTGAGCTCTCCAGGGACTGTTGCTGGCCTCAATAATATCTTCCTTCAGTAACCGCTGGACTTCCGACCTAATGAAGGTCCGGTCCTGGGCACTGTACCGTCTGCTCCTGGTGACGACAGGTTTGAAATCCGGGGTGAGGTTCGCAAACAGGGAAGGCAGATCGACTTTGAGGGTCGCGAGCCTGCAGACAGTGAGGGGGGAGGGGTATAGGGCCGCCGAATTTAAAAGTTAAGCTCTGGAGATTACATTGGAAGTCTAACCCTAGGAGTGTGGCAGCGCAGAGGTGAGGAAGGACGTAGAGCCGGTAATTTTTAAACTCCCTTCCCTGGACCGTGAGGTTCGCTATGCAGAACCCTTTCATCTCTACCGAGTGAGACCTGGAGGCCAGGGAGATTTTTTGGTTGACTAGGTGGATGGGAAGAGATCAGAGCCTTACCGTGTTGGGGTGTATGAAGCTCTCTGTGCTCCCGGAGTCGATCAGGCAGGATGTTTTATGCCCGTTGATGAGCACGGACGTCGTCGCAGTCGAGAGTATGCGGGGCCGAGACTGGTCCAGGGTCACCGAGGAAAGTTAGGGCAAAATTTGGCTGTTTTCCTCGGGCGGTGTTTGGTCATCCGAGTCGGGGTCCTGAGAGTCCAGCCAAGATGGCGGCGCCCACTGGTCGCACATGGCTGGAGGTGTACAAGATGTCAGCGCCCATCCGTTACACGTGGTCCCCGGGGGACAAAATAGCGGCGCCCGCTGGCCACACGTGGCTCGTGGAGAGAGTTGTGGTGGTGGTCCCGGTTCGCCCCCGGAGACCGCGATGACCGCCCGGGCCTGGCATACTGCCATGAAATGGCCCATTTTGCCGCACCCTTTTCAGATGGATGGGCAGGCCGGGCAGCGCTGCCAGGGGTGCTTGGCTTGCCCGCAAAAATAGCAGCGGGGCACCCCGGGGTTGCCTGGCAGTCTCACAGCACAAGCTTGTGGGGGGATGGGGGATGCATCGGAGTCGGCCGCGGGGGGGTTCCATTCTGCCCAAGGGACTGCCGCGCAGTAAGGGACGTAAGCACGGGTGTTTCGGGAGGACACATCCAGGGAGCTAGCAAGGGCCCGTGCCTTCTTGAGGCCCAGTGTCTTTTTCTCCAGCAATTGTTGGCGGATTTGGGTGGACTGCATACCAACAACAAAAGCGTCCCGGATCAAAAGTTCTGTTTGGACGCTGGCCGAAACTTGCGGGCAGTCACAGATCCTCCATAACACCAGGAGCACATGGTAGAACTCCTCCAGTGATTCCCCGAGGATTTGTCACCTCGTCGCTAGCAGATGTCGGGTGCAGACCTGGTTTACAGGGCGAATATAGTGTCCTTTCAGCAGGGTCATTGCGGCCTCGAAATCATCCGCATCCTCGATGAGGGTGTAGATCTCTGGGCTCACCCTCAAGTGGAGAACTTGCAGTTTCTGGTCCTCCGTCGGTTCAGTCGTGGCCGTCCTGAGGTACCCTTTGAAGCACGCCAGCCAGTGTTTGAAGGTTGCCGCTGAGTTTGCCGTGTGGGGGCTGAGTTGCAGACACTCCGGCTTGATTCGGAGCTCCATTCTTTAAAATCTAGTGCAATAAATTGATGCTCGATCAATAACTCCTGAGATGAGATTGGAGACAATTGAAGGCTTTATTGCACTAGATGTTTCCCCCAGCCGCGCAGGTACAGAATGCAGCTGCTGGGGAGACTCAGGTTCTTATGTCGGGGGGGATAGCCTATCAGGGGAAAACAGCAGGAGCCAGAGCAGTGGCACCACGGCTGGCTCTGATGTTCAGAAGGGAGGGTCAAAGCGCAGAAGAGCAATAGTAATAGGGGACTCTATAGTCAGGGGCACAGATAGGCGCTTCTGTGGACGTGAAAGAGACTCCAGGATGGTATGTTGCCTCCCTGGTGCCAGGGTCCAGGATGTCTCCGAACGGGTAGAGGGCATCCTGCAGGGGGAGGGCAAACAGGCAGAGGTTGTTGTACATATTGGTACTAACGACATAGGCAGGAAGGGGCATGAGGTCCTGCAGCAGGAGTTCAGGGAGCTAGGCAGAAAGTTAAAAGACAGGACCTCTAGGGTTGTAATCTCGGATTACTCCCTGTGCCACGTGCCAGTGAGGCTAGAAATAGGAAGATAGAGCAGCTAAACACGTGGCTAAACAGCTGGTGTAGGAGGGAGGGTTTCCGTTATCTGGACCACTGGGAGCTCTTCCGGGGCAGGTGTGACCTATATAAGAAGGACGAGTTGCATCTAAATTGGAGAGGCATAAATATCCTGGCCGCGAGGTTTGCTAGTGTCACACGGGAGGGTTTAAACTAGTATGGCAGGGGGGTGGGCATGGGAGCAATAGGTCAGAAGGTGAGAGCATTGAGGGAGAACTAGGGAATAGGGACAGTGGGGCTCTGAGGCAGAGCAGACAGGGAGAAGTTGCTGAACACAGCGGGTCTGGTGGCCTGAAGTGCATATGTTTTAATGCAAGAAGTATTACGGGTAAGGCAGATGAACTTAGAGCTTGGATTAGTACTTGGAACTATGATGTTGTTCCATTACAGAGACCTGGTTGAGGGAAGGGCAGGATTGGCAGCTAAACGTTCCAGGATTTAGATGTTTCAGGCGGGATAGAGGGGGATGTAAAAGGGGTGGCGAAGTTGCTCTACTGGTTAGGGAGAATATCACAGCTGTACTACGGGAGGACACCTTAGAGGGCAGTGAGGCTATATGGGTAGAGATCAGGAATAAGAAGGGTGCAGTCACAATGTTGGGGGTTTACTACAGGCCTCCCAACAGCCAGTGGGAGATAGAGGAGCAAATAGGTAGACAGATTTTGGAAAAGAGTAAAAACAACAGGGTTGTGGTGATGGGAGACTGGGACTCACTTAGGGCCAGGGGCTTAGACGGGGCAGAGTTTGTAAGGAGCATCCAGGAGGGCTTCTTAAAACAATATGTAGACAGTCCAACGAGGGAAGGGGCGGTACTGGACTTGGTATTGGGGAGTGAGCCCGGCCAGCTGGTAGATGTTTCAGTAGGGGAGCATTTCGGGAACAGTGACCACAATTCAGTAAGTTTTAAAGTGCTGGTGGACAAGGATAAGAGTGGTCCTAGGATGAATGTGCTAAATTGGGGGAAGGCTAATTATAACAATATTAGGTGGGATCTGAAGAACATAGATTGGGGGCGGATGTTTGAGGGCAAATCAACATCTGACATGTGGGAGGCTTTCAAGTGTCAGTTGAAAGGAATTCAGGACCGGTATGTTCCTGTGAGGAAGAAGGATAAATACGGCAATTTTCGGGAACCTTGGATAACGAGAGATATTGTAGGCCTCGTCGAAAAGAAAAAGGAGGCATTTGTCAGGGCTAAAAGGCTGAGAACAGATGAAGCCTGTGTGGAATATAAGGAAAGTAGGAAGGAACTTAAGCAAGGAGTCAGGAGGGCTAGAAGGGGTCACGAAAAGTCATTGGCAAATAGGGTTAAGGAAAATCCCAAGGCTTTTTACACGTACTTAAAAAGCAAGAGGGTAGCCAGGAGAAGGGTTGGCCCACTGAAGGATAGGCAAGGGAATCTATGTGTGGAGCCAGACGAAATGGGCGAGGTACTAAATGAATACTTTGCATCAGTATTCACCAAAGAGAAGGAATTGGTTGATGTTGAGTCTGGAGAAGGGTGTGTAGATAGCCTGGGTCACATTGAGATCCAAAAAGGTGAGGTGTTGGGTGTCTTAAAAAATATTAAGGTAGATAAGTCCCCAGGGCTTGATGGGATCTAACCCAGAATACTGAAGGAGGCTGGAGAGGAAATTGCTGAGGCCTTGACAGAAATCTTTGGATCCTCACTGTCTTCAGGTGATGTCCCGGAGGACTGGAGAATAGCCAATGTTGTTCCTCTGTTTAAGAAGGGTAGCAAGGATAATCCAGGGAACTACAGGCCTTACTTCAGAGGCAGGTAAATTACTCGAGAGAATTCTTCGAGACAGGATCTACTCCCATTTGGAAGCAAATGGACGTATTAGTGAGAGGCAGCATGGTTTTGTGAAGGGGAGGTTGTGTCTCACTAACTTGATAGAGTTTTTCGAGGAGGTCACAAAGATGATTGATGCAGGTAGGGCAGTGGATGTTGTCTATATGGACTTCAGTAAGGCCTTTGACAAGGTCCCTCGTGGTAGACTAGTACAAAAGGTGAAGACACATGGGATCAGGGGTGAGCTGGCAAGGTGGATACAGAACTGGCTAGGTCATAGAAGGCAGAGAGTAGCAATGGAAGGATGCTTTTCTAATTGGAGGGCTGTGACCAGTGGTGTTCCACAGGGATCAGTGCTGGGACCTTTGCTGTTTGTAGTATATATAAATGATTTGGAGGAAAATGTAAATGGTCTGATTAATTTGAAGACGACACAAAGGTTGGTGGAATTGCGGATAGCGATGAGGACTGTCAGAGGATACAGCAGGATTTAGATTGTTTGGAGACTTGGGCGGAGAGATGGCAGATGGAGTTTATTCAGGACAAATGTAAGGTAATGCATTTTGGAAGGTCTAATGCAGGTAGGGAATATACAGTGAATGGTAGAACCCTCAAGAGTATTGAAAGTCAGAGAGATCTAGGAGTACAGGTCCACAGGTCACTGAAAGGGGCAACACCGGTGGAGAAGGTAGTCAAGAAGGTATACGGCATGCTTGCCTTCATTGGCCGGGGCATTGAGTATAAGAATTGGCAAGTCATGTTGCAGCTGTATAGAACCTTAGTTAGGCCACACTTGGAGTATAGTGTTCAATTCTGGTCGCCACACTACCAGAAGGATGTGGAGGCTTTAGAGAGGGTGCAGAAGAGATTTACCAGAATGTTGCCTGGTATGGAGGGCATTAGCTATGAGGAGCGGTTGAATAAACCCGGTTTGTTCTCACTGGAACGAAGGAGGTTGAGGGGCGACCTGATAGAGGTCTACAAAATTATGAGGGGCATAGACAGAGTGGATAGTCAGAGGCTTTTCCCCGGGGTAGAGGGGCCAATTGCTAGGGGGCATAGGTTTAAGGTGCGAGGGGCAAGTTTTAGAGTAGATGTACGAGGCAAGTTTTTTACACAGAGGGTAGTGGGTGCCTGGAATTCGCTACCGGAGGAGGTGGTGGAAGCAGGGACGGTAATGACATTTAAGGGGCATCTTGACAAATACATGAATAGGATGGGAATAGAGGGATACGGACCCAGGAAGTGTAGAAGATTGTCGTTTAATCGGGCAGCATGGTCGGCACGGGCTTGGAGGGTCGAAGGGCCTGTTCCTGTGCTGTACATTTCTTTGTTCTTTGCTCTTTGTTTATACTCCGCCTTACTGGGCGGAACCAGCAGGCAGGCTTCATCAATGAAACAGCAGTCTCAAGTACCTCCCACACCAATGGCCTTACAGCATTATTCAGGTACCGTGATACCCCTAATACCGACTACCACACTGTCTTAGAATGTTCTTCAACTGAAACCATATGGGCAGAACTTAAAAACCAAAATACAGCAATCACATTGCTGTGAGTGTTCTACAGGCCCGCTAACAGTCTGAGAAAAATAGAACAGCAGATATGTAGGCAAATTTCAGAGAAGTGTAAAAGTAATAGAGGAGAGATAGTGGGGGTTTCAACTTCCTCAAGATTAACTGGGGTAGTCATAATATGAAAGGTTTAGGGAGAAGGGAATTTTCAAAATGGGTCCAGGAGAACTTTTTAAGCCAGTACATGGAAGGTCCTACAAGAGAGGTAGCACAGTGGTTAGCACAGTTGCTCTACAGCTCCAGGGTCCCAGGTTCGATTCCCGGCTTGGGGCACTGTCTGTGCGGAATCTGCACGTTCTCTGCATGGGGTTCCTCCGGGTTTTCCGGTTTCTTCCCATAGTCCAAAGATGTGCAGGTTAGCTGGATTGGCCATGCTAAATTGCCCTTAGTGTCCAAAAAGGTTAGGTGTGGTTTCTGGGTTATGGGGATAGGGTGGAGGCGTGGGGCTTATGTAAGGTGCTCTTTCCAAGGGCCGGTGCAGACTCGACTGGCCGAATGGCCTCCTTCTGCATTGTAAATTGTATGAGGAGAAAGAGCGGCCCTGGACTTAATTTTAGATAACAAAGCCGGGCACATAGTTGAAGCATCAGTGGGGAAGAATTTTGGAGACAGTGATCATAACTCCGTTAGATTCAAGATTGCTATGGCGAAGGTCAAGGATGGGCCTGAAGTCAAATTTCTAAACTGGGGGAAGGCCGATTTTAATAAAATCAGATATGATTAGGCCAGAGTGGACTGGAGCAGATACCTTTAGGTAAATCTGTGACAACAATGGGACGCATTCAAGAAGGAAATAGGAATGTTCAGGACCAGCACGTTCCAATCAAGGAAAAGGGTGGGACCAACAAATCCAGTGAACCCTGGATATTGAGGGATATGCAGCATGGGATAAGGAGAAATAAGGGAGACAAATGGCAGATATTGAGGGCTCAGAACAGCAGAAGCCCTGGAGGTGTGTGGAATATGCAAAAGGGAACTTAAAAAGAAATCAGGAGAGGAAAAATGAGGTATGAAATGATACTGGCAGGTAAAATAAAGGAAAACCCTGCGATGTTTTTGAAGTGCATTAAGGGTAACTAGGGAAAACGAAGAGCCCATTAAGGACCACAGTGGTAATTTGTGTGTGAAGCCTGAGGATGTAGGTAGGGTTGTAAATGAATATTTTGTGTCAGTGTTCACTCGTGAGGGGGACAGTGTGGGTATAGAAATCGGAGAGAAGGACTGTGATAAAATTAAAGAGATTAACATAGGCCGAGAGGAGGTTCTGAGTGGTCTGGCAGACTTAAAATTAGACATATACCCAGAGCCAAATGGAATGTACCTCAGGCTGTTGAATGAGGCAAGGGAAGAAATAGCAGTGGAGTTGGCAGTAATTTTCAATTCCTCTCTGGCCACAGGAGAGGTGCCGGAGGACTGGAGGATAGCCAATGTGCTAGCATTATTGAAAAAGGGAGGAAGGGATAAATCAGAAAACTATAGACAAGTCAGTCTAACCTCAGTGGTGGGGAAAGTATTGGAAGCAATTCTGAGAGACAGGATTAATCTGTTTTTGGAGAGGCAGGGATTAATCAAGAACAGTCAGCATAGTTTTGTTAAGGGGAGGTCATCTTACCGTTTTTTTCTTGCCTGAGAGGTCAGACTGCTGCGATGCCTTCCGTGGTCGAATATCTATCCTAAAAAAATTTCTTTTCCTTGTCTGTCGAACATAAAGCTACATTATTATCTGCACTGTAAATTCTATGATAATAATCTAGCTAATTTCTGTTTTTGTTGTTAAGGCCAACACTCCTTAGTACCATGTTGTGTTACCTGCGTGTTTGATAACACGTGTTACTCAATCCTTGGTTGATGGTGAGGTCCTCTGAATCTTGTTGAGCCCCTCAGAACCTCTGGTAATCTCCTGTATAATTGGAAAATTTTCCTTCAACACATTAATCTATTTCTGGAAATTAAGGACATAACCGCTGCGCCAGATTCTAAAAAAATAGCCTCCCTCTTATCTGCGGCTGGGAAACAGGCCATGGAGATATATAATTCATTCTTGGAAGGTGAAGACAAAACTAAATTTAAAGTAATTATCGCAAAATTTGAACAACACTGTAAAAGTCAGTCTGGTGAGACGCTGGAAAGACTTAAATTTCGTAATACGTGCCAGAGATTCGGAGAGTCAATCACTGATTTTATTGCAGACCTCCAGGTACTAGCACCAGGCTGTAATTATGCTGATTTCAGAGATGCTATGATAATAGATCAATTAATTTATGGACTATCTGATAAAAATTTAACGATAAAACTTTCACAACAACAGTATCTAACGCTAGAAATCGCGATTAAACAGTGCATAGTGCATGAACAGAAAAAAAATCAGTACCTTCAATTTATACATAGAAAAAACGGCGCCAAAACTTACCACGAGGCAGAGGTAAAATCTCACTCGATGCAGCAGCACTTTTTGCTTGGCAGCCATTTTGAACGACAGCGTTCCGGCCAATACGCACATGCGCACTTCTCAAACAGAGAAAAAAAATTGACAAAATACACTTAGAACATTGAACATAGAACAATACAGCGCAGTACAGGCCCTTCGGCCCACGATGTTGCACCGAAACAAAAGCCATCTAACCTACACTATGCCATTATCATCCATATGTTTATCCAATAAACTTTTAAATGCCCTCAATGTTGGCGAGTTCACTACTGTAGCACGTAGGGCATTCCACGGCCTCACTACTCTTTGCGTAAAGAACTTACCTCTGACCTCTGTCCTATATCTATTACTTGCGCGCATGCGCGAGAAGCCGCGCATGCGCAGTTGCGAAAAGAGCGCACAGTACAGGAAACTCGGACTGCGCATGCGCAGTCGATTCCTACGTGTTATGTCACGAGCGTCATGACCTCAGAGGACCCGTACCATGCCCACTTAAAAAGGAAATGCCTGAAAATTGCAAATAAGAAATTTAAAACTACAAACCACAGATTTGTTTCCTCGAATGTCAAAATGAAGACCGAGCCTCCACCCACAGTTAAAGATTACTTCCGCAGCACCCTGAAACATACAGTTTGCAACACCCAAAGAAAAGAGCACAATGACAAATCCATAGCAAAATATTTGTTCATTGACGAAGATTACTCAGGAGATGAGTTCCTCATTGGACAAATAGAGCACCATGACACATCCTTGACAAGAAGCGATGATTTGCTCGCTGTCGAATGCCACTCAGCCATGGATCAGTTCTCCAGATCTGATGGTCATTGCAGCAGCAACATGGGTGCCAAGTTCCATACAAGTCTCATGGTGGGAGAATCCAGTACCATGACGACATGGCAACTCGTCGACAAAATGGATGACAACCACATGTCACATATCCTAGCAGAAGGCGACGCCACGCAGGGAGCACAGATTGACTCCACTGAGGGAGTGATACCGGCCTCCATAGCGAGCTCGTTGACAGGCTCCAGAATGGCCGCACGCAACGACTCCGGAGCAACAGCAGTGAACGAGGAAGACTATGAAGGTCTATCCACCTTATTTGAGCCACCAGAAGAAGACTATGAAAGTCTACCCAGCTCATTTAATCGGCAAGAAGACACTGACTGTCTACCCACTGTATGTGAAAACAGTGACAAAGTGATCACACTCGACATACAGAGTGTGCAGGATCACAGCGAGACTGACAGATCTCAGCTCGTCTGTACAGAAGCACAGAGTAGGACTACTCTTGGGTCCAGTGAGACCACGTCAATTGAAATCTTGAAGATTTTAACTCCTGAAGCGGAGCATAAAGAGATCACAGATAATTCAAATGTACCGGAAATGTCTCCATCAGAGGAGCACCAAGGCAGCAAAGAAGAACAATCAAATCCACCACAAATGACTAATGTCACCTAAGTTATTCCCTAATTCTGAATAACGACTGTAGACTTACAGTTAACACAAACACTTTATTCAAAGGGTTTGTTCTGCTTCCAGAGCTCAACTAGATGTAAAACAGTCAAGAGGTATCACCAGTGAAACTAAGATAAACTGCCGATGCGAAGCTATCCCTGCGTGCTGCTGCTCACTAGCTCTGTGCTTCTAAAAGAGGCGGATCCTGCCTTGGGCTCGACCCTTTATACCCGTCTCTGATGCTCCCTCTAGTGATGCTGTGGCTGTCACATCTGTGCTGCAGTCCCTGGTGATGTGCAGATGTATGTACAGATGTACAGATCACTACATCCCTCCCTTTTGACTTGATCTGTTTTCTAGACTGGCCTCAAGAAAACTGTACATAACAAGCGGTGAGAATAAGTAAAGCCGCACACTGTGAAAATGATAAAGTAATACAGAAACAATTCTCAGTGTTATGAGTCTGTCGTGAGAAACGTTCATATTTGTCTTGTGGGTGTGTTGAAGTGTCGTTACAAATCTAGCCGGTCGGGTGCCTTACGGCTTCTGCTGGAGCATCTTAACGGTGGTGGTGGTGCTGACGGTCTGATGTCCTCAAGAGTACTGTCTGGCGTTGTGTGGCGAGGAACGCCCTGTGGACCAATGGACTCGGTCAAGTCCAGTGTGGGAAACACCGGCGCTGTAGGCCGAAGCATTAACAGATCCCGGTGGTTACGGCGAAAGAGTACTCCCGCCGACGACTTAATAATGTAGGACCGAGGTGCCTCCTGCCTGATCACCGTGGCTGGCTCAGACCATCCGCCTTCTGGGTCCCTGATCCTGACGATGTCGCCCATATTCAGTGGCGTGAGTGGGATCACATGTTGATCGTAGTATTGTTTTTGTTTGGACCATAGTACCCGCATTTTGTCGAGTAGCAGAGCGTTATCGGGGTCTCGGAATTGAATCGCCGGGAGGGTCCCTGCCGAAGAGCATCTGCGCTGGCGACAGTCCTGAGCTCAATGGGGTTGCTCGGTAGGACAACAGCGCTAGGTTGATGTCCGAGCGTGAATCTGTTGCCTTGCTAATAAGTTGTTTAACAATGTGGACACCCTTTTCCACTTTCCCATTTGACTGTGGGTAGCGCGGACTGGATGTTACATGCCAAAAGCTGGAGCTGTCTGAGAACTCTTTCCATTCACAGCTCGCAAAGCAGGGACCATTATCTGACATCACCACACGCGGGATTCCATGTCGCACGAATGTCTCCTGGCACGCCTTGATGACAGATGAAGACGTGAGATCATGGAGTTTCAGTACCTGCGGATAGTTTGAGTAATAGTCCATGATCAAGATGTAATCACGCCCTGTGGCGTGAAATAGGTCAATGCCCACTTTTGTCCAGGGCGCCATTGTGAGTTTGTGTTGCTGCAGTGATTCTTTACACTGTGCGGGTTGATGTCTTTGGCAGGTGTGTTAGACGTTTTAGTTGCTGTGATATGAAGAGTCTAAAGTTCTGTTCCTTTTTCACAAACACACATTTATTTCATTCCAACAGCCTTTGCACAAAACTCTAACTATACATCACCTGACAGAGGCCACCTGAAGCCCCTTTACATAACAGTGTCAATTAATGGATACTTAACATAAATGAGACAACTAATTGCAATGTCTCTTAATCCATTACTTAACAGGTGTCACATGTCATGACCATGTCCATTATGTCTAGATTCATGCCAGGCCAGTACACAGCCTGTCGTGCTCGCCTTTTGCATTTCTCAATTCCTAGGTGGCCTTCATGAATCTTCTGTAGCATCTCGGCGCGGAGAGTGGCCGGAATCACAATCTGCGCATTGCGTTGCAGCAGGCCGTCAACCTCAATCAGTTCTGACTTGGCATTCTGAAATTGTGGACATTGTCCCCTCGTCCAACCGTGCTGGAGTAGGTGCAGCACTCTCCGTAAGGTTGCGTCTTTCTGCGTCTCCTGTCGGATTAGGCAAAGCTTCTCAACCGAAGCAGGCAAATTCTCCACGCATAACTGTGTTTGGGCCTCGATTTCTCTGATAGGGGCTGATGGTGCGTTGTCAGTGCCAATTGATCGGGACAGTGCATCGGCAATGGCAAGATCTCTTCCCGGGGTGTATACTAGGGTGAAATCATACCTTCGCAGCTTCATCATGATGCGCTGCAGACGAGGTGTCATGTCATTCAGAACCTTGTCTATGATATGGACCAACGGCCTGTGGTCAGTTTCCACTATGAACGTGGGCAGGCCGTACACATAGTCATGGACCTTCAGAATCCCAGTGAGGAGTCCGAGACATTCTTTTTCGATTTGTGCATATCTGCACTCAGTTGCGGTCATGGCCCCTGATGCGTAAGCCACCGGGACCCAGCCAGACTGGTCGGCCTGGTGGAGGAGAACGGCGCCAATCCTGCCCTGGCTGGCGTCAGTGGAGATCTTGATGGGTCTGGTTGCGTCAAAGAAAGCAAGAGTCGGTGCCCTCGTTAGTTGCTGTTTGAGATCCACCCATTCATTTTGGGGACGTTGTGTCCACTCAAACGCAGTGGTCTTTCGGAGGGGATGGCGTAAAGCTGCCGTCCGTGCGGACAGGTTTGGGATGAACCTGCCGAGGAAGTTGGCGAAGCCCAGAAATCGTAGCACCTCCTTCTTGTCGTGTGGCGTCTTCATGGTCCATATTGCAGCAATTTTCGCCTCATCAGGGCTGACACCCTGAGATGATATGGTGTCACCCAAAAAGGTTACAGACTCCTTCGCAAATGTGCATTTTGCCTGGTTCAGTTTCAAACCGTATTTATGAATCCTCTGAAACACCTTCTTCAGTGGTGGACCATATGATGATGTCATCCACATAGACTCTGACACCCTCGATGCCCTCGGTCATTTGCTCCATTATCCTGTGGAAGATCTCTGACGCAGAGATAATGCCAAAGTGCATGCGATTGAAGCAAAAACGTCCAAATGGCGTGTTGAACGTACACAGTAATCTGCTCGAGTCCGAGCTGTATCTGCCAAAATCCCTGCGAGGCGTCGAGTTTAGTGAAGATATGAGCATTCGCCATCTCAGATGTGATCTCTTCACGCTTGGGGATGGGGTAATGTTCCCGGCGGATGTTCTGGTTCAGGTCCTTCGGGTCTATGCATATGCAAAGATCTCTAGAAGGTTTCTTAACACAGACAATGGAGCTAACCCAGTCAGTCGGCTGTGTGACTCGCAATATTACGCCTTGTGATTGCAGTTTGTTGAGTTTCGCTTTCAACTTCTCCCGCAGTGGAGTTGGAACCCTCCTGGGCGGCTGAATGACGGGTCTGGCATCTGTCTTCAGCATGATTTTGTATTGGCAGGGTAGGGTGCCCATGCCTTTAAATACGTCGGGGTATTCTTGTAGCATGCTGTGGATTTTAGCTTCCAGGCTTGATGGATCCTGGGTGGCATGTAAATGCGTTGCACCAGCCGCAAGTCTTTGCAGGCCTGAGCGCCCATCAGTGATGATTTATTGTCGTCTGCAATCTTGAATCGTAGCTGCTTGCGTATCGTCTTGTTGTCCACCCGGAGATGGCACGATCCCTTTGAGGCGATCTGATTGCTGTTGTAGTCCTTCAGCCGACATGCAGCGGGTATTATTTCATGGTCTCCTGGAGTCGAATGGAGATCCTTACTAGTGAGGAGGTTAGCTGAGGCCCCAGTGTCAAGCTTGAAGACTAATGGAAAGTCATTGACTTGCACAGTTGCAGTCCACTCACTGCTGGAATCAATGCTGTTGACCGGGTGAGGCGTGGCGATTGTTGCGTCATGTTCCTAAATTGTCTCGATCGTGTCCACGACAAATGAGTAGTCGCAAGCAAGGTTGTCCTCATCCGAGGAATACTCATCATTGTTTTTTTTGTGCTCCGTTGAGTCTATGCTTTTTAGGTTGAAGTTCATGTGTTTCTGTCTTGTTGTCTTCATTTGCAGTTCAGCTCTGCACTGTGAGGCAAGTTGGTTGTATTTGCCACACTTTAAACATTGTTTTCCAGAAGCTGGACATTGCCCTTTTAAATGGGCGTGTCCGGAGCGGGGACACGTCATGACGCTGTCTCTCCACGCTCGCGCATGCGCAGTAGGCCTTTCTTCCGTGTCAAACCTTTGGGAGAACTGCGCATGCGTGTGGCCTGCATCCAGGTTCGCGCGCGTGGGCTTGCCGTTCAAGGAGCGCCTTCTGGATGCCTGGGCCACCATTTTGACTGGCTCAACCTCGTGGTGAAGGCCTTGGTCCCGGTAAGTAAACTCCTCATATTCTTCTTTACTTTTTTCATAAGTAGAGCATCTTTGCATGGCTGTTTCTAGGGTTAGGTCTTTTCATTTTAATAAGGATTTTCTAAGTCCCTCATCAGATATACCATTGACTATCTGGTCTCTGATGAGGGAGTCAGGGAGGTTTTCAAAGTTGCAGGATTGAGCTAGTAGTTTTAAATCAGTTACAAAACTGCTGAAAGATTCTCCCGGTTTTTGTAAACGCCTGGTGAACTTAAATCTTTCAAATTTTTTGATGATTATTTCCAGCTTGCCCTTGTCCTCCCCTTCCAGGTAGGTAAAGGAATTATATATTTCTAATGCCTGTGGACCTGCCAGGGATAAGAGCAAGGCTATCTTCCTGGCATCAGACACTGAGGTTAGATCCTTAGCTTCCAGATATATTTTGAACTGTTGTATAAAAAGTTTCCAATTGGAATGCATATTACTTGAGCAGGTGTGGAGGTTGGATTGGGTCCATCGTGCCGATTGATATCTGAAGGGTCCGAATGCTGTGAGGCCTTCCTTGGTCGAATGTCTGGTTTACGTTCTCTTCTCTTGCTGGTGTCTAGCTGGCTTGCTGAAACCACTCCTGGTACTATATGTTATTCTCTAATTCTGAATAACGACTGTAAACTTACAGTTAACACAAACACTTTATTCAAAGTGTTCGTTCTGCTTCCAGAGCTCAACTAGATGTAAAACAGTCAAGAGGTATCACCAGTGAAACTAAGATAAACTGCCTATGCGAAGCTATCCCTGTGTGCTGCTGCTCACTAGCTCTGTGCTTCTAAAAGAGGCGGATCCTGCCTTGGGCTCGACCCTTTATACCCGTCTCTGATGCTCCCTCTAGTGATGCTGTGGCTGTCACATCTGTGCTGCGGTCCCTGGTGTATGTGCAGATGTATGTACAGATGTACAGATCACTACATCACCAACATCAATACGACATCAGATCATCCTCACAGTTCTCAAAAAGAAACACTCAATGTAACTGACACCAATAACTGTGACAATTACTCAAGTTATCCACATGGAACACACATTGAGCGCAACAAGAGTACAAACATGCCATGGCATGGCAACAAATCTCACAAATTCGCATTTGCTCCACAACAAGCAAACAAGCTTACAAGAAAGATGCAACACAGAATCACTACCACAAACATTAAAAAAAAGTATAAATCAGACAACAAAGTGATTCGACCTTTCCGATGTCTCGTGATGTCCTCACGGACACACATAAACACTGATCGTGGTCACATCGACATGACAACATCAACACTGCCACCTCAACGACAGGCGACGAGATCAACCCACCTGATCAAACTCATACAGTCTGGACTCACAAAGTTTTTCGTTAGGATTGGACTTTTTAAACGTTGATTGACTTTGTACAGTCATTGTTACCATCACATTCTGTGCACAGCATTACTTGTTTTACCTGTTCCCAGCTGACTTAATTCATTATGTTTGTTCAATTTTCATTCCACCATACAGAAAATCTGTAACACATTAAAAAGGGTAGTGATCTCTGTAGATGCATGCACACAAGGGGTTAATGTGTAATAAGCAGCACCACATGATCACTAGAGGGCTGGACCAACAGAGTATAAAAAGCAGCCACACGGGGTCTCTCTCTCTCTCTCTCGTGGGTGCACTGTGAACAGGGTAACATCAGAATCACATAGATAGTTAGTGGAGTTACGTTTAGTTATTATTGTTAAATCTTGTTAACCAATTCCTATTTCCATGTTAAGGTTAAGAACTCATGCATTAATAGTTATAGTTACTCAATAAATCTTTGTTATTACTGGACGAGTTCGAGTCTTCTTCATCGAGATTCAGAGGACCTCACCATCAGCCAAGGATTGAGTAACACGTGTTATCGACCACGCAAGTAACACAACAGTTGCCATCTCTGCGCCGGCCCCCAGGCAATATGGCGGAGCCCTACAGGGGCCCGGCGTGGAGGAACAAAAGGCCACCCACGGACTGACCGTGCCCATCGATCGATTGCCCCCAATCGCAGGCTTGGCCACCATGGAGGCCCCTCCCCAGAGTCGGATTCCCCCGCCCTCCCAGCAGGACGGCCCCCGCAGCCAGAACGCTGAGGTCCCACCGGGTGGGACTATACGTAAACCACGCCGGCGGGACTTGGCCGAACTCGGTCCGTCGAGCGCGGAGAATCGCTGCGGTGCCGGCGTGGCAGTAACCGCGCGGGCGTGAATGGCCGGAGAATCGGCGGCCCGGTGTCGGAGCAGCGTGACGGCATTCTCGCGCCTCCCTGGTGATTCTCCGACCCTACGCGGGCTCGGAGAATCCCGACCCATGTCTGACCAACTTGAGTTTTTCGAAGAAGTGACCATGTGTGGAGACATTTGATGTAGTTTACTTGGGCTTCAGCAAGGCTTTTGATAAAGTCCCACATGGGAGACTGATAGCAAAGATAAGATTCCATGGCTCCAAGGAAATTTGGCAAATTTGATCCCAAATTGACTGAGTAGCAGGAAGCAGAGGGTGATGGTTTGAGGGGTGATTTTCTGACTGGCAGCCTGTGTCCAGTGGGGTCTCGCTGGGATCAGTGTTGGGTCATGCTGTTTGTGGTTTATATAAATGATTTAGATATGAATCATAGAATTACAGTGCAGAAAGAGGCCATTTGACCCATCGGGTCCGCACCAGCTTTTGGAACAAGCACCCTACTTAAGCCCTCACTTCCACCCTATTCCCGTAACCCAGTAACCCCCACCAAACTATTTTGGACACTAAGGGCAATTTAGCATGGCCAATCCACCAAACTTGCACATCTTTTGACTGTGGGAGGAAACCGGAGCACCTGGAGGAAACCCACACAGACACGGGGAGAATGTGCAGACTCCACACAGACAGTGACCAAGCCAGGAATTGAACTCGGGACTCTGGAGCTGTGAAGCAACTGTGCTAACCACTGTGCTGCCATGCCGCCTGAATATAGGAAGGTTGTTCAGTAAGTTTGTGGATGATATGAATATTGGTGGGGTGGTAAATAGTGAGGATGGCCTTCTGAGGGTTATAGACAGGCTGGTCAGATGTGCTGATCAGTGGCAAATTGAATTCCATCGGGATAAGTGATGCACTTGGGTTGGACAAACAAGGCAAGTGAATAGAGATAAAAAGCAGGATTCTGGGAAACACCAAGGATCAGAGGGGCCTTGGTGTGCATGTACACTGGTCCCATAAGACAGTAGAGCAGGTGGACACAGTGGTTAAGAAGGCCAATAACATAATTGACGTTATTAGCCAAGGCTAATTTAGGTTAATGTGCAGGTTGAGTCGGCAGTTAACAAGGCAAATGCAATGTTAGCATTCATGTTGAGAGGGCTAGAATACAAGACCAAGGATGGACTTCTGAGGCTGTATCAGGCTCTGGTCAGACCCCATTTGGACTATTGTGAGCAGTTGTGGGCCCCGTATCTAAGGAAGGATGTGCTGGCCTTGGAAAGGGTCCAGAGGAGGTTCACAAGAATGATCCCTGGAATGAAGAACTTGTCATATGAGGAACGAGTGAGGACCCTGGGTGTGTACTCGTTGGAGTTTAGAAGGATGAGGGGGGATCTTATTGAAACTTATAGGATACTGCGAGGCCTGGATAGAATGGACGTGGAGAGGATGTTTCCACTTGTAGGAAAAATTAGAACCAGAGTACACCACCTCAGACTAAAGGGACGATCCTTTAATACTGAGATGAAGAGGAATTTCTTCAGCCAGAGGGTGGTGAATCTGTGGAACTCTTTATTGCAGAAGGCTGTGGAGGTCAAATCATTGAGTGTCTTTAAGACAGAATTAGTTGGGTTCTTGATTAATAAGAGGATTAGGAGTTATGGGGAGAAGGCAGGAGAATGGGGATGAGAAAATATCAGCCATGATTGAATGGCGGAGCAGACTCGATGGGCCAAGTGGCCTCATTTTGCTCCTATGTCTTATGGTCTTATGAAACTTACATTATACTGCAAAGCCTGGATAGAGTGGACGTGGAGAAGATGTTTCCACTTGTCGGAAAAACTAGAACCAGAGGGCACAATCTCAGACGAAAGGAATGATCCTTTAAAACAGATATAAGGAGGAATTTCTTCAACCAGAGGGTGGTGAGTCTGTGGAACTCTGCCGCAGAAGGCTGTGGAGGCCAATTCACTGAGGGTCTTCAAGACAGAGATAGATAGGTTCTTGATCAATAAGGGGATCAGGGGTTATGGGGAGAAGGCAGAAGACTGGCAATGAGAAAAATATCAGCCATGATTAAATGGCGGAGCAGACTCGATGGGCCAAGTGGCCTAATGCTGCTCCTATATCTGATGATCTTATGGTATTATGGACATCTCGTCAAGTTCGAAGTGGCACCTAAACTGGTTCTATATCCTTAAGGTGGCTACTACCACTGGGCTCCTGATGTGTGTGTGTGTGGATGGGCCGGAAGTGGCGCAGTGGCCAGCGCTCGGAGAGACATCCCCGTCCAGGATGTCTCCTCCATTTGGACCCAGTCCGCCTCCAGCTCCCTTAGCCACACCCTCACCCTCTCCCCATTGGCTGCCCAGTGGTAGAATAGAAGGTTCTGTAGGGCCAGGCCTCCCACGTGCCACCCTTGCTGTGGAATAGACCTACGTACTCTAGCAACTCTTACCCCACCCCCGCAGACGAAAGCCAGGATTAATTTGTCGACACTGGTGAAGAAGGATTTGGGATAGAAGTTTGGGGGTGATCTAAATACGAAGCAGAACCTAGGCAACACAATCATTTTGATTGTCTGTACCCTTCCGGCCACCGAAAGCGGGAGCGAGTTCCATCTTTTGCAGGTCCCTCTTCACCTCCTCCACCAGGCTGGAGAGGTTCCATTTTTGGAGGCTCTTCCAGGTGTGGGCCACCTGGATCCCCAGGTACCTGAATTTGGTTTGGGTTACTGAGAACGGTAGTACATCCAGTTTCGCTCCTCCCTCTAATCGAATGCCCTAATGAGTCTAATTATCTTTCCCATGCTGGCTAAGGGATTCGACACGTCGAGGAACGGGTCATCCACATAGAGGGAAACTGCCCCCTCTTTGAATGCCCGCCCACCAATCTGCCAATCTAAGGGCGGAAGCCAGCGGCTCGTTCACCAGTGCGAACAGGAGCGGGGATATCAGGCAGCACTGCCTTGTTCCCCTGTGCAGCCGGAGGTACTCGGAGCTGGTGGTGTTTGTCCATACACTTGCCATAGCAGCGCTGTACAGAAGTTTCACCCATATGGTAAATCCCGCTCCAAACCCAAACCATTCAAGCAGCTCCATGAGGTACCTCCATTCTACTCGATCAAAGACTTTCTCAGTATCCAGGGAGACGGTCACCTCTGTGTCCTCTCCCCGAATGGGGTCATTATTACATTCACCAGGCGTCTAATGTTCACCTTTATCTTCCTGCTCTTAACAAACCCGGCCTGATCTTCCACAATCACTTCTGGCAAGCAACTCTCCAGTCGCCTCGCCAGAGCTTTCACATCAGTATTTAAGAGAGAGTTGGGTCTGTACGATCCACACTCTGTCGAGTCTTTGTCCTTTTTGGGCATCAATGAGATCAAGGCCTGGGCCTGCATGGGCGTCAGGGACACCTATGACAGTGAGTCAATGAACATCTCCTGCAGGTGCAGGGCCAGGGTGGCTGAGAATTTTTTGTAGAAGTCTATTGGGAACCCATCCATCCCAGCGCTTTATCCGATTGCATGGAGTTGATGCACTCTATGATTTCGGCCAGTACTTGTTTCCTGTCCTCCCTGCCACCATTATATCCAGTTTGTCAAGGAACTCTTCCATCCCTGAGACCCCCTCCGGGGGCTCTGAGGTGTATGGCCCTCATTAAAAGTTCGTAAAGGCCTTATTGACCTAGTTTGAATCCACTCCTGTCCTACCGTTAATGTTCGGAACTGGGGCTATCTCTTACGCAGCAGCCTGTTTTCTCAACTGGTGAGCCAGCATGTGGCTGGCTTTGTCCTCATGTTTGTAAAAGGCCCCTGCGATGAGAGCGGTCCAATCTCGCAGGGTGGTGTGGAGTTTGATTCTTGTTGGATTCCTCCAAGGATTCATCCACCCTCTTCATTATCCAAAATTGAAAATCAACTGTGAGATGTAGATTAAAATTGATGGTTTTATTTAATAAATTAGCGGTGGAGATTTCAGAACTGACTGAAAAATGGATCCTGAATTTTCATCTCACCGTGTTACCTCATGTGTATTTGTTGCTTAAAATAAAGTTGAATAGAGAATTCACATGTGACAAATGTGAGATTGATTTGATACTTTATTGTAGTTCAAAGCAACTGAAGGAAAATACATGGAGACATTTTCCAAAATTTGAATTAGAATTAACATACAAAGAGGAATATTGTTTTCAAGAATGCATCAGTTTTATCTCAGCATAACTTGTGATATAATTTCTTAAGAGCACAAAGATTTTTCTCGATGTTGATAAAAGAATCTTTTCATCAATTGCACTTATTGATCCACGAAGAAAGGCTTATGTTGTTGTAGGTTTAATGGTACTCCTTGGAAATAGCATCTACAACCACTTTAAAAAATTTATCCCAAGTTGCGTGGGTATGAGGAGTGAACTTGCACTTCTCAAGATGAGCCAGTTCTATAACGAAGCAGTCAGTCAGCAGCTATGACAAAACAAAAGAAGAAAAGACACATTATCACATTTGAAACAAAGCGTGCCCCAATGGGTTAAATTTAAAACTTAAAGCACCCAAGTTTTTTCTCAGAAAATATTAAACAAGAAAGTTGGTCATTACAGGAAAAACAAATATTCAGTAAGATCAGCTTGTGATCTTCTGCAAAACATTGTATGAGCCAAAGGGAAGATGGGCATGTCAACTGGAGCATCCAGAGTTATGGTTCTAATTGACTTCACTGCAAAAATGCAGTGAGATTCTCTTTCGTAAATATAGAACATATATTTCAAAAGATTAGTTTCTTACATGGAAGCTTCCAGGATCGATATGCAGTTCTTCAGCATGCTTCTTGCTGAGGTCTTTGAACTGTGTCTTAACATCATCAAGATGTTTGACAGCTTTATCCAGAGCACCGACCACTTTAATTGCATGTCCCTCTGCGGTAAAACCTTGTATTGTTGAAAAGTAGCGGGTTGTCCAGGGATAGACACTGAACATCCTGGAGGGAAAAAACATATTGATTCAACTTAACGTCAAATTCTCGATTAAACCTAAATCTCATATTTAATCAATGCATCATTTGCACACAGTAAAGTTAAACTTTACATCAGTTTGACTGGAACGTCAATGAAACCTTTAGTACTAATTATCTTAAGCAGTAGGAATAAACACCCATCACAACAAATTTGATAGATGAGCATGAATTAGATTGAAATAATAATGCATTCACACTATACCTTTCCAAGGCTTTGGTGCCAACTGCCTTGTGATTGATGGCACTCCATGTGCTGGTGATTTCGCTTCTCTCCTCTGGAGCCCAGTGCACCATTTTGTCTGTTAAGATTTCTCTGCCGTCTCTCGTACAGAAAAGTTGTGTTGATCTGCAATTTCTGTCTGATTTTTATAGTCAGCAGTAGGGGCACATCCCTGAGCAGAATCCCAATATGATAGGCTAAATGATTGGTAGGTGGGACTCTCTTCCCTATCGCTGGGCAGCACGCTCCTGTGTTTGAGCGTTAAGATAAACACATGTTAAACATTCAGTCCTCCCTGCCTCATTTCTGTCAACTCATCACAAAGAATAGTTCGACTATTTTGCTGAATAATATGTTAACACCAGGGCCAAAGAGAGAAACGTTGGGCTCTGTTGCTTCTCCCTTATCCCAATCATGCATCATTTTTCCCCTTTCAAGCTTCACTTGCTCATTCACCGACTAGTCACAGAAAGGAACATTAAAACCTATTGTTGGCATCCGCTTACAAATATTGTCACATTATCTATGCAGATTGGGCATTAATATTAAGAGTAGCAATAATATAATGCAGTATTGGTTTGTGTGTGTCTTATGAGGTGATTCCACCAGGACCATTAACGAACCCAGAAAGTACAAACATTGCTTTATCTGTATCATGCAATCTTGTTAATTTGACAGAACAATATCCCAAGTATTGACTTTTGTTGTACAAAGTGACCCTGCAACCCAAAGAGCCGGTGAAACATGTCCTCTGAAAAACTAAGCATGAACCCAGAAAACCTATGAAGGATTACGCCCCGCATCTCCTGCAATGGGGCTGACCAGCTGCTGCCTCTTGACAGGAACTGACCCGCAGCCTTTAAAGGAACAACCAAAAATCAGGCAGCCTGGAAATGGGGCCAGCAATCCTGGAATCAGGACTGACCTGCTATTATGAAAGGGCTTTCTTCTGAAGTCATCCTGACTCAGTGAAATATCAAGGCCATAGATTCATTGTCAGAGGTGAGATGTGATATTCTCCATTTGCCTGGATGAGTGCAGCTCCAACAACATGCATGGCGTTTGACACCATGCTGACAAAGCAGTCCATTTGATTGGTATCACACTCACCACCTTAAGCATTCACTTACTCGACCACTGAGATACAGTGGAATCAGTGTGTACCATCTACAGGATGCCCTGCAGCAATATTTCAAGGTTTCATTAACAGCACCTTCCAAGCCAACAACCTCTACAATCTAGAAGGACAAGGGTAGCAGATGCAAAGGAACTCTGCAATTTTTCCTCCTTTACTGTCAATGGGTCGAAACCCAGGAACTCCTTTCCTACCAGCACTGAAGGTTTGCGCACATGACATTGACTGCAGCTTTCATAGAATCATAGAATTTACAGTGCAGAAGGAGGCCATTTGGCCCATCAAGTCTGCACTGGCCCTTGGAAAGAGCATCCTACCTAAGCCCACACCCCCACCCTATCCTGAAACCCAGCACTCCACCCAACCCCTTTGGACACTAAGGGCAATTTAGCATGGCCAATCCACCTAACCTGCACATCTTTGGACTGTGGGAGGAAACCGGAACACCCGGCAGAAACCCACGCAGACACGGGGAGAACATGCAGACTCTACACAGACAGTGACCCAAGCCGGGAATCGAACCTGGGACCCTGGAGCTGTGAAGCAACTGTGCTAACTACTGTGGTACCATGCCCCCCAACCACTGTGCTACAATGCCCCCCCATGAAGGCGAATGAAGGCGACTTACCTCCACCAGGGCAATTATGATGGGTAATAATTCTTGGTGGAGCCAGTGACATCCACTTCCTGTGAAACAATAACTCAACAACAACAATCTTCACCAATCTGTTGACTTATTTTTTTTTTGTCAAATTGACAGCCTTTTCTGTTATTGTATAATGCTATGATCACTATTGCCCAGATCAGTGATGGGAATCCTGGGCTAGTGAGTGGCCACGTGGCCCTCCTACATCTCAGTGGGCCACAAGTTTGAGCATATGACCCTTGAAGAAGATTGAATACATTTAATACACGTCAAACATTTCATAACAAGCAACATAAAATACTTAATCATTCGTATGTTATTAGAACTGCCATCAACTTCAAATAGTAAAAACAAAATAAATATTTACAGTTGATTGGATGCAGGAGAAGCGCAGGACTCTCACATTCGATGTTGTGAGGAATCAGCACACACCTCACTTCACTTGCCCTTGCTTTACGGGTGATTCACATCAGTCACACCGATGAGAATATGACAACCCTGCGTGTGGGCAAGGGGAAACAAAATGTTTTGTGGGCTGCGCTCAGAACCCTGATGGGCTGCACATGGCCCTGGCTGGAGGTTGTCCACCACTGACCTAGATTTTTCACAATTTTTATTTCTCATACATGCACCAGTTCAGTGTTTTTCAAACTTTTTTTTCAGGGACACATTTTTACCAATTGGCCAACCTTCGGGACCCATGCCAGCCGCCCTTCACGACCCATGCCAGCTGACTTTCATGATCCATGCCACCCAAATTTCGCGACCCACCATTTTCGCTTACCATTAATGCCTGCTTGGTCCTCACAAACTCACTTGCTTTGTCATTCAATATTACATTTCTGTATGTGTTGTTCATCAGAGGTCCTGGTGCTCACACCACCACTGCTTTGTCCTGTTGTGGACTCTGCTGTGCAACTCATGCCAGCCCTGCTTTGTCCTTTTGTGGATTCTCCTGAGCCCACCCTCTCCAGTTGTGAGGTCCTGGCCTGTTTGTGTCTCTAGCCCTCCCTTCCTTAATGCAAAATGATCCAGTTTAAATTTTACAGTCCTGTTGCTTGTTTGCTGCTGACAAAATGGAGGAATTGGAATCACGCCCACAGCACGTGTATTGGGCGCATGACGTGCTCTCTGCCGTCACTTCAGGCAGGAAGACTGCATTGAATAAAAAAAATCTTATCTTGGGTCAACGCATTGACGTCAGGAGTAGGCGTGTTTCTCACTGGGCTCCGGGCATGCGCACTGATGAGCGGACGCGCATGTGCAGCGTGCCCGCATTTTGAAAGCCGGTCACAGCCGTCATTTCTAAAGCCGGTCGCAGCTGGCATTTTTAAATGCCATCTGCGGCCCCAACATTGAAAATGACTGCTCTAGTTCATTCCTCATTATTAGACCCAGGAAAGCATACAGAATGCTTGCCTTCATTGGACGGGGCATCGAGGATAAAAACTGGCAAGTCATGCTACAGTTGTATAGAACCTTGGAATATTGAGCACAATTCTGGTTGTTGCACTACCAGAAGGATGTGGAGGTTTTGAAGAGGGTGCAGAGGAGGTTTACCAGGATGTTGCCTGGTCTGGAGGGTGTTAGCTATGCGGAGAGGCTGAATAGACACGGACTGTTTTCATTAGAAAGACGGAAGTTGAGGGGTGACCTGATAGAGGTCTAAACTATTATGAGGGGCATGGATAGAGTGAATGGGCAGGCACTCTTTCCCAGGGTAGAGGGGTCAGTCACCACGGGGAATAGGTTTAAGGTCTGTGGAGCAAAGTTTAGAGGAGATGTGTGAGGCAGATTTTTTTACGCAGAGGGTGGTGAGTGTCTGGAACGCGTTGACAGGGGAGGTTGTGGAAGCAGATGCATTAACGGCATTCAAAAGGCATCTTGACAAACACATTGGCGTTTGCTATCTGCGTTCCTGGTTTGTGCTCCAGAGAATACTCGTATGCAGCAAGCAACAAAGCCCAGCGCTGGATCCGTGCGGAAGCAATGGGCGGTATTGGCTTATCCTCTCTGAAAAGTCCCAGCAGAGGCTTATGATCAGTCACGATAATGAAATGGCGGCCATACATGTACTGGTGGAAGCGTTTCACCGCAAAAACCACTACCAGGCCCTCCTTCTCGATCTGCGCGTACTTTTTCTCCGCTGCAGTCAATGTGCGGGAGACGAAAGCTATCGGTCGCTCGGCCCCGTTCTCCATCTTGTGGGACAGGATGGCCCCAATACCATACGGGGATGCATCACATGTGACGAGCAAAGGCTTTCCAGGATCATGGTGGGTTAGTAACCCAGACGACGACAATTGTTGCTTTACCCGCCATGATCCTCGTGAATGGCCACATTGTCGCAAAAGTACGCCGCACACAAGAACGGCAGGGACAGGGATTTTCTCGGCATCGGCCGATTCGGCAGTTTGCGCCTGGTGACCCAGTGTTCATTCGGAATTTTGCTGGTGGTGCCCAGTGGGTTCCTGGCGTAATCTTTCACCAAACGGGCCCTATATCTTACCAGGTGCAAGCCCAGGGTCGTCTCCAGCGCAAACATGTAGACCACGTTCGCTCCAGAAGACTGTCTCCTCCAAAGATTCCCCGCCGCCGGAGCTAATTTCTACAGCCGCAGAGACCAGAGGCAAGGGAAGATAGTCCTCACAATCTTCCACTGGTGCCTTACTCAAAGCCTGCGCAGGTTGTTACAGAACCGAATGGAGATAGAGACGCTGACATGATGGAGGCAGCAGACCCTGACTCCGAGATGGAGACACAGGACGCATCAGAGGGGGAATCCTCGGGTCTACGGGCCGTGGATGTACAACCATTTTGCCGTTCATCACGGAAGAGCCATTCTCCGTCTCGTTACACGCCGCCTGATCCAGCGCTGCGTGCAAATGGTGTCCGGCCTGCGGCAAAACGAGTCAGACGCCCTCCTTCGCCAGGGTCTTCGGGGGATTCCTTGGACTTTGGGGGGAGGGATGTTATAACCTGCCTGCTTACCATTGGCTGGGGACTAATGATAATCCCACAATCCTTTTTTTAAAAAAATATTTTTATTCTCCTTTTTCACATTTTCTCCCACATTTACACCCATCAACAATAAACAGTAATCAGCAAGATATGTCAATCCCCATAATAACAACGATCCCATCCGCCCACCAACCCCCAAACCTCAGCCCACATGTTTACATAAACAAATGACAAAAAGGAATCAGGGATTACCCATAGTCACCCTTAATCTACACAGCTCCCCTCCCCCCCCCCCCCCCCCCACCCATCCCCCCCAACTAATGTTCGATGTTATCCAGTTCTTGAAAGTGCTTAATAAATAGTGCCCATGACTTGTAGAACCCCTCCGAGCTTCCCCTCAGTTCGAACTTAACCTTCTCAAGGGTCAAGTATTCCAACAGGTCCCCCCGCCATGCCAGGGCACTGGGTGGAGAGGCTGCTCTCCATCCCAGCAGGATCCGCCTTTGGGCGATCAACGAGGCGAAGGCTATGATATCTGCCTCCGCTCCCGTTTCCAACCCTGGCTGGTCCGACACCCCGAATATGGCCTCCCGGGGACCCGGGTCCAGTTTCACACGCACCACCTTGGAAATTACCCGAAATACCTCCTTCCAGTGCTTCCCTAGCTTTGGACAGGACCAAAACATATGAACGTGATTCGCAGGCCGCCCCCCCCCCCCCCCCCCCGCAACGCTCACACACATCCTCTGCTCCTTCAAAAAATCGGCTCATCCTCGCCCTCGTGAGGTGCGCTCTATATACCACCTTCAGCTATATCAGCTCCAACCTCGCACATGAGATGGAGGCATTCACTCTCCGGAGCACCTCACACCAGACCCCCTCCTCTATAACCTCTCCCAGCTCTTCCTCCCACTTTGCTTTGATCCTTTCCAGTGGTGCCTTATCCTCTTCCAGAATAGCTCCGTACACCGCTGACACTGCCCCCCTCTCCAGTCCCCTTGTCGTCAACACCTCCTCCAGCAATGTGGAGGCCGGTTCCTCTGGGAAGCTCTGTATCTCCTTCCTGGCAAAATCCAGAACCTGCATGTACCTAAACCCTTCTCCCTGCTCAAGCCCATACTTCGCTTCCAGACCCCTCAATCCTGCAAACCGACCCCGAAGAAACAAATCTTTTAGCGTCTTAATCCCCTTCTCTTCCCATTTCCGAAAACTTCCATCCCACCTCCCTGGCTCAAATCTGTGGTTCCCCCGAATCGGCATTTCCCTTGACCCTAAACCCAACCCGAAGTGTTGGCGAAACTGCCTCCAGATTTTCAATGAAGCTATTATTTCCGGACTCCCTGAATACTTCCCCGGAGCTATCGGGAGCAGCGCTGTTGCAAGTGCCTTCAGCCCCGACCCCCTGCACAAACTCTCCTCCATTCTGAGAATCCACCCCTCTGACCCAGCTCCGCACTTTCTCCACGTTCGCCGCCCAGTAGTAGTACAACAGGTTCGGGAGACCCAAACCCCCTGCCTACCTTCCCCTCTGTAGCAGCACCTTTCTCACTCTGGCCACCTTCCCTCCCCATATGAATGAGGTGATCCTTCCCTCAATCTCCCTGAAAAATTACTTTGGCAGGAAAATCGGTAGGCATTGAAAAATAAACAGAAATCGCGGCAACACATTCATTTTAACCGCCTGTACCCGACCTGCCAGTGACAGAGGAAGGCCGTCCCACCTTGCCAGATCGGCTTTCACTCTCCCCACCAAACTAGTGATGTTGTACCTACGAAGCCTCCCCCACTCCCGGGCAACCTGCACCCCCAGATACCTAAAATGAGTCCCTGCTCCACGGAATGGCAGCCCCCCCACCCCTGCCCCCACCCCCGGCCGAGACACCACAAAGTACTCACTCTTGTCCAGGTTCAACTTGTACCCCGAGAAAGACCCAAATACCCGCAGTAGCTCCAATATTCCTCCTATCGACGCACTCGGCTCCGACACATACAGCAGCAAGTCGTCGGCATAGAAGGACACCCTATGCTCTATCCCCCCCCGCACTATTCCTTTCCATGCTCCCGAACTTCTCAACGCGATGGCTGTAGCACCGTCAATATGACGCGAGGCAGGTTGAGGTAATGTCAATTGAAGGCTTTATTAAGCAGAACTTTATCTCCAGCAGCGTGGTTACAGAATGCAACTGCTGAGGGAAATGGAGGGAAAAACTGGGTTCTTATACCGGCATTTCTGGGTGGAGTCCAGTAGGTGGCAGATCCTATCAGGACCTGGCATCCCTCCACCAATAGCCTGTCGACACGTGGTGTACCGTATTACCCCTAATACATACCACCACATTCACCCCTTGTTGAAAAAAAACCCGGCGGGATGGTGGTTCGCATGGTGGTAGGGGTTTACAGAGTCGGCACTGTGCCGTAACTTTGAACAAAACACAAAATTATCGCTTCAACTGGGCCAACGGGCCAAACAGGGTCGGCATGATGCCATAACTATAGCAAGACACAATAACTGAAAACTGGGCCAACGGGCCAAACAGGGTCGGCATGATGCCATAACTATAACAAGACACAATAACTGAAAACGTTGAGAGTTAAAGTGATTCGATGAGCCGGATGGGCGCCCTGGTCGTCCTTTCCGATCGTCTCGGGCGTGGTGGTGATGGCGCTGGCTCGAGTCCCGTCGACTCTGGGAGCATAGCGCTGTCCCCTGTGTCCTTACTCCTGGGCGGGTCTGGGAGGAGAACCGAACCCCCCGGGAAGGGGGTGGCTGCGGGATGAACCGGCGGGAGTGAGGAGGTGGTGATTGGCGTCGGGGGGGGTGTGGGTAGCTCCGGCGGGCGCCAGATCTCGCAGGGAGACCGTGTCCTGTCGGCCATCGGGGTACTCCACATAGGCGTATTGCGGGTTGGCGTGAAGGAGATGCACCCGTTCCACCAACGGATCTGACTTGTGCGCCCGCACATGTTTCCGGAGCAGAATGGCTCCCGGAGCTGCTAGCCAGGTCGGAAGTGGCGTTCCAGAGGAGGACTTCCTCGGAAAGAGGAGGAGGCGCTCGTGAGGCGTTTGATTTGTGGTGGTGCACAGCAGGGACCGGATAGAGTGAAGGGCATCCGGGAGGACTTCCTGCCAGCGGGAAATTGGGAGGCTCCTAGACCGGAGGGCCAGCAGGACGGCCTTCCAGACCGTTCCATTCTCCCTTTCTACCTGCCCGTTCCCCCGGGGGTTGTAACTGGTCGTCCTGCTCGAGGCTATGCCCCTGCTGGGCAGGAATTGACGCAGTTCGTCACTCATAAAGGAGGACCCCCTGTCGCTATGGATATAGTCGGGGAAACCGAACAGTGTAAAAATGGTACCGAGGGATTTAATGACCGTGGATGCGGTCATGTCGGGGCAGGGGATGGCGAAAGGGAAACGGGAGTATTCGTCAACGACGTTCAGGAAGTACGAGTTGCGATCGGTGGCGGGGAGGGGGCCTTTGAAATCCAAACTGAGGCGTTCAAAGGGTCGAGAGGCCTTAACCAGGTGCGCTCTATCTGGCCTGGAAAAGTGCGGTTTGCACTCAGCGCAGATCTGGCAGTTTCTGGTGACTGTTCGGACGTCCTCGACGGAGTAAGGGAGGTTGCGGGCCTTAAGGAAGTGGTAGAAACGAGTGACCCTCGGGTGGCAGAGGTCCTCGTGGAGAGTTTGTAGACGGTCCACTTGTACATTGGCACATGTGCCACGAGATAGGGCATCGGATGGCTCGTTCAGCTTTCCGGTACGATACAAGGTCTCATAATTGAAGGTGGAGAGTTCGATCCTCCACCGCAAGATCTTGTCGTTCTTGATCTTGCCCCGCTGTGCATTATCGAACATGAAGGCAACTGACCGTTGGTCAGTGAGGAGAGTGAATCTCCTACCGGCCAGGTAATGCCTCCAGTGTCGCACAGCTTCCACTATTGCTTGTGCCTCCTTTTCCACTGAGGAGAGGCGGATTTCTGAAGCGTGGAGGGTTCGGGAGAAGAAGGTCACGGGTCTGCCTGCTTGGTTGAGGGTGGCCGCCAGAGCTACATCCGATGCACCGCTCTCGACCTGGAAGGGGAGGGACTCGTCAATGGCGCGCATTGTGGCCTTTGCGATATCCGTTTTGATGCGGCTAAAGGCCTCGCATGCCTCTGTCGTCAGGGGAAAAGTAGTGGACTGGATTAGTGCACGGGCCTTGTCTGCGTACTGGGGGACCCACTGGGCGTAATAAGAAAAGAAGCCCAGGCAACGTTTCAGGGCTTTGGCACAGTGGGGGAGAGGGAACTCCATGAGGGGGCGCATGCGTTCAGGGTCGGGGCCTATCACACCATTACGCACTACGTAGCCCAGGATGGCTAGACGATCGGTGCGGAACACGCATTTTTCTTTATTGTAAGTGAGGTTCAGGGCGTGAGCGGTCTGGAGGAATTTTTGGAGGTTGGCGTCGTGGTCCTGCTGGTTGTGGCCGCAGATGGTGACGTTGTCGAGATACGGGAACGTGGCCCGTAAACCGTGCTGGTCAACCATTCGGTCCATCTCTTGTTGGAAGACCGAGACTCCGTTCGTGACGCCGAATGGAACCCTTAAAAAGTGGTATAACCGCCCCTCTGCTTCGAAGGCAGTATGGTTGCGGTCACCGGGACGGATGGGGAGCTGGTGGTAGGCGGACTTGAGGTCCACGTTGGAAAAGACCTTGTACTGTGCAATCCGATTGACCATGTCGGATATGCGGGGGAGAGGGTACGCATCTAGCTGAGTGTACCTGTTGATGGTCTGACTATAGTCGATGACCATCCTCTGTTTCTCCCCGGTCTTTACTACTACCACCTGGGCTCTCCAGGGACTGTTGCTAGCCTGGATGATGCCTTCCTTCAGCAGCATCTGGACTTCGGACCGGATAAATGCTCGGTCCTGGGCGCTGTACCGTCTGCTCCTTGTGGCGACGGGTTTGCAATCCTGTGTGAGGTTCACAAACAAGGAAGGCGGTTCAAGCTTGAGGGTCGCGAGGCCGCAGACAGTCAGTGGGGGTATAGGGCCGCCAAATTTAAATGTTAAACTCTGGAGGTTGCATTGGAAGTCCAACCCTAGGAGTGTGGGCACACAGAGATGGGGGAGGACATACAGCCGGTAATTTGGGAACTCCCTCCCCTGCACCGTTAGGTTAGCGATGCAGAACCCCGTGATCTGAACGGAGTGGGATCCCGCCGCCAGGAAAATTTTCTTGGCTGAATTACGAGGGAACAGCGCCTTACTATGTCCGGATGAATGAAGCTCTCCGTGCTCCCAGAGTCGATAAGACACGGCGTCTCGTAGCCATTCACTAGGACTGGAGTGTCCGGGGTCGCGACTGGTCGAGGGACGTCGAAGCCAGACGTGGTTGTTGAAGTTGAGCATCGTAATCAGGCAGTATGTGGCCGTCTGTGTCGGGGTCCTTCAGCCAAGATGGCGGCGTCCACGGATCGAGCGCGGTCGGGGGTGGACAAAATGGCGGCGCCCATCTCTCCCTCGTGGCGTCCGGGGTCCAAAATAGCGGCGTCCGTTGGTCACACGTGGATCGCTGGGGGGGCTGGGTCTGTGGTCCCGTTTCTTCCCCGGAGATAGCGGCGACCCCGCGGGACTTGCACACCGTCGCGTAGTGGCCTTTCTACCCGCAGCTTTTGCAGGTAGCCGCGCGGGCCGGGCATCGCTGCCGAGGGTGTTTCAGCTGGCCGCAAAAATAGAGGGAAAAACTGGGTTCTTATACCGGCATTTCTGGGTGGAGTCCAGTAGGTGGCAGATCCTATCAGGACCTGGCATCCCTCCACCAATAGCCTGTCGACACGTGGTGTACCGTATTACCCCTAATACGTACCACCACAATGGCCAACGGATCAATCGCAAGTGCAAACAGCAGGGGGGACATAGGACATCCCTGTCTTGTCCCACGGTGGAGAGAGAAATATCTCGAACTGATATTATTTGTGCGGACACTCGCCTTCGGTTCCTTATATAATAGCTTTACCCAGTTCACAAACCTTGGTCCAATCCCAAACCGCTCCAGCACTGCCATCAGGTACCCCCATTCTACCCGATGAAACGCCTTCTCGGCGTCCAATGCCACAACTACCTCTGTTTCCTTTCTTTCCGCCTGTGTCATAACAACGTTCAAAACCCTCCTAATGTTCGAAAACAGCTGCCTCCCTTTCACGAACCCCGTCTGATCCTCCCCTATTACCTTCGGAAGGCACTCCTCCAGCCTACCCGCCAGTACCTTCGCCAACACTTTTACATCCACATTCAGAAGTGATTTGGGCCGATACGACCCACACTCCGTCGGATCCTTATCTTTTTTTAGTAACAGGGAAATTGATGCCTGCCCCAAGGTTTGCGGCAACACCCCCTTCCCTATCGCCTCCTCAAACATCCCCACCATTAGGGGTGCCAACCTATCCTTAAATTTTTTATAATATTCCACCGGAAACCCATCCGGCCCTGCCACCTTCCCCGACTGCATCCTCCCAATCACATCCTTAATCTCCTGCTCCACTGTTGCTCCTTCTAATGTAGCCCTGTCCCCCTCCCCTAGCCTCGGGTACTCCAACCCATCGAGAAATTCCTGCATCTCACGGTCTCCTCCGAGTGGCTCTGACTTGTACAACCTCTCATAAAACTCCTCAAAAACCTTGTTAATCAGCACTGGGGCCACCACCAACTTCCCTGCCCTATCCTTCACCTGAAGAATTTCCCTTGCCGCTGCCTCCCTCCGGAGCTGACCAGTTAACATCTCCATGTTCATAAACTGCACCCCTTGCTCGTCTCAGTTGGTGCACCGCCTTCCTGGTGGACAGTCGGTCGAAGCTCGCCTGTAGTTCCTTCCTCTTTTCCAGCTTTGCCGGGTCCCCATCCTCTGCATACCTCCTATCTACCTCCAACATCTCATCTATTACCCTCTGCCGCTCCAACCTCTCCTCCTTATCCACCCTAGCCTTAAACAAAATTACCTCACCTCTCACCACCGCCTTTAGAGCCTCCCAGACGACTGCCTTCGACACCTCACCCGTACAATTGAAACCTACATATTCCTTAATTACCTTTTCAATTTTCTCACAGAATACTTGGTTCCCCAAAATGCCCACATCCAGTTTCCACCCCGGTCTCTGCGCTGCCCCCTTCTCTAGCACCATATCCACCCAATGTGGAGCGTGATCTGACACTGCAATTGCAGAGTATTCTGACCGCTTGACTCCAGCCAGCAAAGCCTTCCCCACCACAAAAAAGTCGATCCGCGAGTATACCTTATGGACCACTGAGAAAAACGAATACTCCCGTTCCCTTGGGTGCAGGAACCTCCAAGGGTCCACCCCTCCCATTTCCACCATTAGCCCAGCCAGCGCCTTCGCCCCCCTGATGGGACCAGCGAGCGCGGCCATGATCTGTCCAACCTTGGCTCCTGCACCAAGTTCCAGTCCCCCCTCACAATCAGCTCATGCGTGTCTAAGTCGGGAATAGCCCCAACCACCTTCCTCGCGAATCCCACATCGTCCCAATTGGGACCGTATACACTTAACAGCGCCACTAATCTCCCCTCCAATGCCCCTGTCACAATCACATATCTACCCCCCTGATCTGCCACCACCTTCTCCATCTGGAAGCGTACCCTTTTGCTGACCAGCACCGCTACCCCTCGAGCCCTTCCATCAAATCCAGAGTGAAACACTTGGCTAACCCAGCCCTTTTTAAGTCTCACCTGGTCCTTCACCCTCAAGTGAGTCTCCTGCAGTATTGCTACATCGGCTTTCAAACTTTTAAGATGTGCAAGCACCCTTGACCTCTTGACCGGACCTCCTAACCCTCTCACGTTCCATGTGACTATCCTTACTGGGGGTCTCTCACCCCCCCCCCCACCTTTCTTATCCACCATCACCGTACCACCGGGCCCTGCCCCATAAGCCTGACCCGCCCCTGTCCATTGTTAACATCGAACCCCTTCCCCCCCTCCCAAGAACCCCCCCTACAACAACATCCCCCAACATCCATCCCTCCAGCCCCTCTTGTTCGCCTCGTAGGCCCATTGAAGCCTGCTACCCAGGCTCCAACGTCCGCAGTCCTCTTCTCACCTCACCCCCGTTCACTAACTGACTTTAGTTAGCTAGCGCGGGTGGCTCCCCCCGCCAAGACCTCTTGCCCCCTTCCGCCCAGTCCCAGAGAAAGAAACACCAAAACAAACCCAACAATCCAACCCCTACAATTCACTAACATAACATTTAACCGTCGCAACACAGAACACCATTAACTTGAACTCTGCAACAATGCAAAGAGAAGTAAATTTCAAATTTCAATACAAATCAGTAAAAAGAAAGTTGTAACATTTGTACATTTGTACATTTTCCAGCCGCTCAAACACAGTCCACAGTCTCTCTTCCAGTTCCGCTCTTCACGTCTGTCCCAAGCCTTCTGCCCTCACGAACGCCTCAGCCGCCTCCGCTGTCTCAAAATAAAAGTCTTTGGCTTTTTATGTTACTCTCAACTTCGCCGGGTACACCACACCAAATCGCACCCCCTTCTTTTACAAAGCCGCCTTCACTCGCCCAAACGCCGCTCGGCTTTTTGCCAACTCCACCGTCCAGTCCTGGTAGATCCGAACCGCAGTACCATCCCACAGCACCTCATGCTCCTGCTTCGCCCAGCTTAATACCTTCTCCTTCATGCAAAACATATGGAAGCAGATAATTACTGCCCTTGGCGGCTCGTTCACTTTGGGCTTCGGCCTTAATGACCGATGAGCTCGGTCTAGCTCGTACAGGGTGGGGTTCTCACCTTCCCCCATCAGCTCCGCCAACTTCTTAGCAAAGTATTGCATTGGCCTTGGGCCCTCTGTCCCTTCGGGCAAGCCCACAATTCTCAAATTGTGCCGCCTTGAGAGGTTTTCCAAGTCTTCCAGCTTTGCTCGGAGTCCTCTGTTAACCTCCACCACCCTCCGCAGCTCATCCCCCATCGAGGTGACCTGGTCGCTGTGTCGTGTGTCGTGTCACGGCCTCCTCCACCTCCTTCATCTTCTCGCCCTGCTCTCTCACCTCGACCAATGCCTTTGCCACCTCCACCCTGATCGGGCCGATTGCCTCCTCCAACAATGACCTCACCACGACCACCATCTCTTTCCTTAGGATCTCCATGTGCCTCACCAAACGTTTTTCCAGCTCCACCACCATCACCTCGGTCATCTTCTCCACCGTAAGTAGTGCGGCCCCGCCTTGCAGTTCGGCTTCCGCCATCCTGTCAACACTTTTGCTTTTGCTCGTCTTCTCCTTCGGCGGCGAACCCGCGTTTCCTCCTTTCTTTGACGCTGCTTTTTGCATCCTTTAGCGGCTTATTGTTTTTTATCTTCTTTCCTTTCTCCTCTCTCCCCCTTCACCCTCCTGCCCTTCATCAATCTGACATTCTTCTTTTTTGAGAAAAAAAACTTTTATCAAACTTCCATGAATCTTCTTTCTTTCTCCTTTACATTCACCTGGGACCAGGCTTCAAACCTTCTTATTCCTAGGTGGGAGCCATCCGACGTGGAGCAGTCTCCCTACATGGCGCTCGGGCCTGCCGCCACGGCCTCCTCCACAATCCCACAATCCTGTGGGAGTATGAGCTTCCCCAATGAGGGGGGTGGAGAAACCATTCGTAAACTCAAAGTATAAATAAAGCTGGCCAGTTTAGGAACCAGCAGGAAGGAGTGTGCAGCAAGGGAAGTTGCTGCTGTTATATATATATATATATATATATGTTATTGTAAACAAATGTTATTACTTTGTATCCTTAAAACTCGTGCTGGATTCTTCGTGGCCCTCACAAAAGGCTGTGCCAACCCAATGTGTTTTCACTTCCCATCCTGACCCATCGAATCGGGCTCAGGCTGGAGTCAGAGTTACTGTGTACCAAAGTAGTGAGGAAGTGTCATTGGTGCTGGAAACGGTGTCAGGTGTAGAAACGGTGTCAGGTGTAGAGGTGGCTCCATCTCATCTCGGGACTGAGAAAATGGTTGCCTCCAGTACCATCTTGGTGTGACTACTTAGGAGGGTTGTTGAGGTCGTGATTGGAAACACTGCATCAGGTGGCTGAACTATGACCTGTGAATACGTTCCTTTTATTAATTCATGGGATGTTGGCCAGCATTTATTTCCCCTCCCTAATTACCCTTGTACTGGACAGACATTTAAAAGAGTATTTAAGAGTCAACCACATTGCCAGACTAGGTAAGGACGGCAGATTTCCTCTCCTATAGGCAAATTAGACAATCTACTGTCATTGCTAGCTGTATTGTGTGAAAGTTGGTCCATTCTGAACAGTTGCTTAGTGACCTCTCAACCCATCGTAGAAATCGTATGTGTGAGTGAGAATGGATGTGAGTGAATGGGAGAGTGTGTGTGTGAAAGAGTGATTGTGTGGGTGAGTGAGAGAGTGTGTGTGAGTGTGAGTGTGTGTTGGGCGAGTGAGAGTGTGTGTGAGTGAGTGAGAGAGTGTGTGTGTGAGTGAGTGAGTTAGTGTGTGTGAAAGAGTGAGTGTGTGGGTGAGTGAGAGAGTGTGTGAGTGAGTGAGGAGTGTGTGGGTGAGTGAGAGAGTGTGCGTGTGAGTGAGTGAGAGAGCGTGTCTGTGTGTGAGTGTGAGTGTGTGTGTGAGTGAGAGAGAGTGTGTGTGAGTGAGAGTGTGTGAGTGGGAGAGTGTGTGTGTGAGTGGGTGAGAGTGTGTGTATGAGTGAGAGGATGTGTGTGTGAGTGAGTGAGAGAGCGTGTCTGTGTGTGAGTGTGTGTGTGAATGAGTGAGAGTGTGTGTGAGTGTGTGTGTGACTGAGCGTGTGTGTGAGTGAGAGTGCGTGTGCGTGAGTGAGAGTGTATGTGAGTGAGTGAGAGTGAGTGTGAGTGAGTGAGAGTGCGTGAGTGGGAGAGTGTGTGTGTGAGTGGGTGAGAGTGTGTGTATGAGCGAGAGGATGTGTGTGTGAGTGAGTGAGATAGCGTGTATGTGTGTGAGTGTGTGTGTGAGTGAGAGAGTGTGTGTGTGGGTGAGAGTGTGTGAGTGGGAGAGTGTGTGTGTGAGTGGGTGAGAGTGTGTGTATGAGTGAGAGGATGTGTGTGTGAGTGAGTGAGAGAGCGTGTCTGTGTGTGAGTGCGTGTGTGTGAGTGAGAGTGTATGTGAGTGAGTGTGTGTGGGTGAGAGTGTGTGAGTGGGAGAGTGTGTGTGTGAGTGGGTGAGAGTGTGTGTATGAGTGAGAGGATGTGTGTGTGAGTGAGTGAGAGAGCGTGTCTGTGTGTGAGTGTGTGTGTGAATGAGTGAGAGTGTGTGTGAGTGTGTGTGTGACTGAGCGTGTGTGTGAGTGAGAATGCGTGTGTGTGAGTGAGAATGTATGTGAGTGAGTGAGAGTGCCAGTGACAGTGTGTGTGTAAGTGAGTGAGAGATTGTGTGTGAGTGTGAGCTTAAGTGAGTGAGAGAGTGTGTGCGTGTGAATGGGGGGGTGTGTGAGTGTGTGAAAGAGTGTGTGGGTGAGTGTGTGTGTGACTGAGCGTGTGTGTGAGTGAGAGTGCGTGTGTGTGAGTGAGAATGTATGTGAGTGAGTGAGAGTGCCAGTGACAGCGTGTGTGTAAGTGAGTGAGAGATTGTGTGTGAGTGTGAGATTAAGTGAGTGAGAGAGTGTGTGCGTGTGAATGGGGGTGTGTGTGAGTGTGTGAAAGAGTGTGTGGGTGAGTGAGTTAGTGTGTGTGAAAGAGTGAGTGTGTGGGTGAGTGAGTGTGTGTGAGTGAGTGAGGAGTGTGTGGGTGAGTGAGTGAGTGTGCGTGTGAGTGAGTGAGAGAGTGTGTGTGAGTGAGGGAGTGTGTGTGAGTGAGAGAGAGTGTCTGAGTGAGAGCGTATGTATGTGTGAGTGGGTGAGAGTGTGTGTATGAGTGAGAGCATGTGTGTGTGTGTGTGAGTGAGAGTGTGTGTGTGTGAGTGTGTACTTCAGTGAATAATGAATTTGTGTGTGAATGAGAGTGTGAGTGAATGAGTGAGTGAGTGTGTGTGAGTGTGAGTGTGTGCTGAGTGAGTGAGAGTGTGTGTGTGTGAATGAGAGTGTGTGTGTTTGAATGAGAGTGTGTGTGAATGAGTGAGAGTGCCAGTGGCAGTGTGTGTGTAAATGAGTGAGAGATTGTGTGTGAGTGTGAGCTTACGTGAGTGAGAGAGTGTGTGCGTGTGAATGGGGGGGGGTGAGTGTGTGAAAGAGTGTGTGTGAGTGAGAGAATGTGTGTGTGAGTGAGAGAGTGTGTCTCTGAAAGAGTGTCTGTGTGGGTGAGTGAGAGAATGTTTGTGTGAGTGAGAGAGTGTGTGTGTGTGAGAGTGTGTGCTAGAGTGAGTGATTAATTTGTGTGTGTGAGTGAGAGTGTATGTGAGTGAGTGGGTGTGTGAAAGAGTGAGTGTGTGGATGAGTGAGAATGGATGTGAGTGAATGAGAGAGTGTGTGTGTGAAAGAGTGATTGTGTGGGTGAGTGAGAGAGTGTGTGTGAGTGAGAGTGTGTGTGTGAGAGTGTGTGTGAGTGAGCGAGTCTGTGTGAGCGTGTGCTTGAGTGAGTGAGAGAGTGTATGTGTGAGTGAGAATGGTTGTGAGTGAATGAGAGAGTGTGTGTGTGTGAAAGAGTGATTGTGTGGGTGAGTGAGAGAGTGTGTGTGAGTGTGAGTGTGTGTTGGGTGAGTGAGAGTGTGTGTGAGTGAGTGAGAGAGTGTGTGTGTGAGTGAGTGAGTTAGTGTGTGTGAAAGAGTGAGTGTGTGGGTGAGTGAGAGAGTGTGTGTGAGTGAGTGAGGAGTGTGTGGATGAGTGAGAGAGTGTGCGTGTGAGTGAGTGAGAGTGTGTGTATGAGTGAGAGGATGTGTGTGTGAGTGAGTGAGTGAGCGTGTCTGTGTGTGAGTGTGTGTGTGAGTGAGAGAGTGTGTGTGTGAGTGAGAGTGTGTGAGTGGGAGAGTGTGTGTGTGAGTGGGTGAGAGTGTGTGTATGAGTGAGAGGATGTGTGTGTGAGTGAGTGAGAGAGCGTGTCTGTGTGTGAGTGTGTGTGTGAATGAGTGAGAGTGTGTGTGAGTGTGTGTGTGACTGAGCGTGTGTGTGAGTGAGAGTGCGTGTGTGTGAGTGAGAGTGTATGTGAGTGAGTGAGAATGAGTGTGTGTGTGTGAAAGGGTGAACACTCTCACCCTGAGTATCAGTGTGTGCTTGAGTGAGTGATGAATTTGTGTGTGTGAGTGAGAGTGTATGTGAGTGAGTGAAAGGGTGTGTGTGTGTGAAAGAGTGAGTTTGTGGGTGAGTGAGAGAGTGTGTGTGTGAGTGAGAGATTGTGTGTGTGTGAGCTTGAGTTAGTGAGAGAGTGTGTGTGTGTGAAAGAGTGTGTGTGCAAGTGAGAGTGTGTGTGATTGAGAGAGTGTGTCTGTGAAAGAGGGTTTGTGTGGGTGATGAGAGAGAGTGTGTGTGAGTGAGAGTATGTGTGAATGAGTGAGAGAGTGTGTGTGTGAGTGAGAGTTTGTGTGTGAATGAGTGAGCGAGTATGTGTGAATGAGAGTGTGTGTGAGTGAGTGAGAGAGTGTGTGTGTGTGTGAGTGTGAGTGTGTGTGTGAGTGAGAGAGAGTGTGTGTGAGTGAGAGTGTGTGAGTGGGAGAGTGTGTGTGTGAGTGGGTGAGAGTGTGTGTATGAGTGAGAGGATGTGTGTGTGAGTGAGTGAGAGAGCGTGTCTGTGTGTGAGTGTGTGTGTGAATGAGTGAGAGTGTGTGTGAGTGTGTGTGTGACTGAGCGTGTGTGTGAGTGAGAGTGCGTGTGCGTGAGTGAGAGTGTATGTGAGTGAGTGAGAGTGAGTGTGAGTGAGTGAGAGTGCGTGAGTGGGAGAGTGTGTGTATGAGCGAGAGGATGTGTGTGTGAGTGAGTGAGATAGCGTGTATGTGTGTGAGTGTGTGTGTGAGTGAGAGAGTGTGTGTGTGGGTGAGAGTGTGTGAGTGGGAGAGTGTGTGTGTGAGTGGGTGAGAGTGTGTGTATGAATGAGAGGATGTGTGTGTGAGTGAGTGAGAGAGCGTGTCTGTGTGTGAGTGCGTGTGTGTGAGTGAGAGTGTATGTGAGTGAGTGTGTGTGGGTGAGAGTGTGTGAGTGGGAGAGTGTGTGTGTGAGTGGGTGAGAGTGTGTGTATGAGTGAGAGGATGTGTGTGTGAGTGAGTGAGAGAGCGTGTCTGTGTGTGAGTGTGTGTGTGAATGAGTGAGAGTGTGTGTGAGTGTGTGTGTGACTGAGCGTGTGTGTGAGTGAGAATGCGTGTGTGTGAGTGAGAATGTATGTGAGTGAGTGAGAGTGCCAGTGACAGTGTGTGTGTAAGTGAGTGAGAGATTGTGTGTGAGTGTGAGCTTAAGTGAGTGAGAGAGTGTGTGCGTGTGAATGGGGGGGTGTGTGAGTGTGTGAAAGAGTGTGTGGGTGAGTGTGTGTGTGACTGAGCGTGTGTGTGAGTGAGAGTGCGTGTGTGTGAGTGAGAATGTATGTGAGTGAGTGAGAGTGCCAGTGACAGCGTGTGTGTAAGTGAGTGAGAGATTGTGTGTGAGTGTGAGATTAAGTGAGTGAGAGAGTGTGTGCGTGTGAATGGGGGTGTGTGTGAGTGTGTGAAAGAGTGTGTGGGTGAGTGAGTTAGTGTGTGTGAAAGAGTGAGTGTGTGGGTGAGTGAGTGTGTGTGAGTGAGTGAGGAGTGTGTGGGTGAGTGAGTGAGTGTGCGTGTGAGTGAGTGAGAGAGTGTGTGTGAGTGAGGGAGTGTGTGTGAGTGAGAGAGAGTGTCTGAGTGAGAGCGTATGTATGTGTGAGTGGGTGAGAGTGTGTGTATGAGTGAGAGCATGTGTGTGTGTGTGTGAGTGAGAGTGTGTGTGTGTGAGTGTGTACTTCAGTGAATAATGAATTTGTGTGTCAATGAGAGTGTGAGTGAATGAGTGAGTGAGTGTGTGTGAGTGTGAGTGTGTGCTGAGTGAGTGAGAGTGTGTGTGTGTGAATGAGAGTGTGTGTGTTTGAATGAGAGTGTGTGTGAATGAGTGAGAGTGCCAGTGACAGTGTGTGTGTAAATGAGTGAGAGATTGTGTGTGAGTGTGAGCTTACGTGAGTGAGAGAGTGTGTGCGTGTGAATGGGGGGGGTGTGAGTGTGTGAAAGAGTGTGTGTGAGTGAGAGAATGTGTGTGTGAGTGAGAGAGTGTGTCTCTGAAAGAGTGTCTGTGTGGGTGAGTGAGAGAATGTTTGTGTGAGTGAGAGAGTGTGTGTGTGTGAGAGTGTGTGCTAGAGTGAGTGATTAATTTGTGTGTGTGAGTGAGAGTGTATGTGAGTGAGTGGGTGTGTGAAAGAGTGAGTGTGTGGATGAGTGAGAATGGATGTGAGTGAATGAGAGAGTGTGTGTGTGAAAGAGTGATTGTGTGGGTGAGTGAGAGAGTGTGTGTGAGTGAGAGTGTGTGTGTGAGAGTGTGTGTGAGTGAGCGAGTCTGTGTGAGCGTGTGCTTGAGTGAGTGAGAGAGTGTATGTGTGAGTGAGAATGGTTGTGAGTGAATGAGAGAGTGTGTGTGTGTGAAAGAGTGATTGTGTGGGTGAGTGAGAGAGTGTGTGTGAGTGTGAGTGTGTGTTGGGTGAGTGAGAGTGTGTGTGAGTGAGTGAGAGAGTGTGTGTGTGAGTGAGTGAGTTAGTGTGTGTGAAAGAGTGAGTGTGTGGGTGAGTGAGAGAGTGTGTGTGAGTGAGTGAGGAGTGTGTGGATGAGTGAGAGAGTGTGCGTGTGAGTGAGTGAGAGTGTGTGTATGAGTGAGAGGATGTGTGTGTGAGTGAGTGAGTGAGCGTGTCTGTGTGTGAGTGTGTGTGTGAGTGAGAGAGTGTGTGTGTGAGTGAGAGTGTGTGAGTGGGAGAGTGTGTGTGTGAGTGGGTGAGAGTGTGTGTATGAGTGAGAGGATGTGTGTGTGTGTGAGTGAGAGAGCGTGTCTGTGTGTGAGTGTGTGTGTGAATGAGTGAGAGTGTGTGTGAGTGTGTGTGTGACTGAGCGTGTGTGTGAGTGAGAGTGCGTGTGTGTGAGTGAGAGTGTATGTGAGTGAGTGAGAATGAGTGTGTGTGTGTGAAAGGGTGAACACTCTCACCCTGAGTATCAGTGTGTGCTTGAGTGAGTGATGAATTTGTGTGTGTGAGTGAGAGTGTATGTGAGTGAGTGAAAGGGTGTGTGTGTGTGAAAGAGTGAGTTTGTGGGTGAGTGAGAGAGTGTGTGTGTGAGTGAGAGATTGTGTGTGAGTGTGAGCTTGAGTTAGTGAGAGAGTGTGTGTGTGTGAAAGAGTGTGTGTGCAAGTGAGAGTGTGTGTGATTGAGAGAGTGTGTCTGTGAAAGAGGGTTTGTGTGGGTGATGAGAGAGAGTGTGTGTGAGTGAGAGTATGTGTGAATGAGTGAGAGAGTGTGTGTGTGAGTGAGTTTGTGTGTGAATGAGTGAGCGAGTATGTGTGAATGAGAGTGTGTGTGAGTGAGTGAGAGAGTGTGTGTGTGAAAGAGTGTGTGTGTGAGTGAGAGTATGTGAGAGTGAGTGAGAGAATGTGTGTGTGTGTGAGTGGGTGAGAGTGTGTGTATGAGTGAGTGTATGTGTGTGTGAGTGAGTGAGAGAGTATGTGTGTGTGTGTGTGTGTGTGTGCTTGAGTGAGTGATGAATTTGTGTGTGTGAGTGAGAGTGTATGTGAGTGAGTGAGTGTGTGAAAGAGTGAGTGTGTGGATGAGTGAGAATGGATGTGAGTGAATGAGAGAGTGTGTGTGTGAAAGAGTGATTGTGTGGGTGAGTGAGAGAGTGTGTGTGAGTGAGAGTGTGTGTTGGGTGAGTGAGAGTGTGTGTGAGTGAGTGAGAGAGTGTGTGTGTGAGTGAGAGTGTGTGTGTGAGAGTGTGTGTGAGTGAGAGTGTGTGTGAGCGTGTGCTTGATTGAATGAGAGAGTGTATGTGTGAGTGAGAATGGATGTGAGTGAATGAGAGAGTGTGTGTGTGAAAGAGTGATTGTGTGGGTGAGTGAGAGAGTGTGTGTGAGTGTGAGAGTGTGTTGGGTGAGTGAGAGTGTGTGTGAGTGAGTGAGAGTGTGTGTGTGTGAGTGAGTGAGTTAGTGTGTGTGAAAGAGTGAGTGTGTGGGTGAGTGAGTGTGTGTGAGTGAGTGAGGAGTGTGTGGGTGAGTGAGAGAGTGTGCGTGTGAGTGAGTGAGAGAGTGTGTGAGTGAGGGAGTGTGTGTGAGTGAGAGAGAGTGTCTGAGTGAGAGTGTATATGTGTGTGAGCGGGTGAGAGTGTGTGTATGAGTGAGAGTATGTGTGTGTGTGTGAGTGAGAGTGTGTGTGTGAGTGTGTACTTCAGTGAGTGATGAATTTGTGTGTGTGAATGAGAGTGTGTGTGAATGAGTGAGAGAGTGTGTGTGAGTGTGAGTGTGTGCTGAGTGAGTGAGAGTGTGTGTGTGAATGAGAGAGTGTGTGTGAGTGAGAGAGTGTCTGAGTGAGGGTGTGTGATTGTCTGAGTGAGAATGTGTGTGAGTGAGTGACAGTGTGTGCGTGTGAGTGAGAGTGTGTGTGGGTGAGTGAGTGAGTTTGTGAGTGAGAGTTTGTGTGTATGAGTGTGTGTGTATGAGTGAGAGTGTGTGTGTGAGTGAGTGTGTGAGAATGTGTGTGTGTGAGAGTGTGTGTGTGAGTGCTGCGAGTGTGAGTGAGAGTGTGTGTGTCTGAGTGAGAGTGTATGTGAGTGAGTGAGAGTGTGTGTGTGTGTGAGAGAGTGTGTGTGTGAGTGAGAGTGTGTGTGAGTGAGTGAGAGAGTGTGTATGTGAGTGAGAGTGTGTGTGAGTGACTGACAGAGTGTGTGAGTGAAAATGTGTGTGTGTATGAGTGAGAGTGTGACTGAGAGTGTGTGTGAGTGTGTGTGAGTGAGAGAGTGTGTGATTATGAGTGAGAGTGTGTGCGAGTGAGTGAGAGTGTGTGTACGAATGAGAGTGTGTGTGTGAGTGAGTGAGAGAGTTTGTGTGTGTTAATGAGTGAGAGTGTGTGTGAGTGTGTGTGTGACTGAGCGTGTGTGTGAGTGAGAGTGTATGTGAGTGAGTGTGAGAGCGCGTGTGTGGGTGAAAGGGTGAACACTCTCACCCTGAGTATAAGTGTCTGCTTGAGTGAGTGATGGATTTGTGTGTGTGAGTGAGAGTGTATGTGAGTGAGTGAGAGAGTTTGTGTGAGCATGTGCTTGAGTGAGTGAGAGAGTGTCTGTGTGAGTGAGTGGGTTAGTGTGTGTGAAAGAGTGAGCGTGTGGGTGAGTGAGTGTGTGTGAGTGAGTGAGGAGTGTGTGGGTGAGTGAGAGAGTGTGTGTGTGAGTGAGTGAGTTAGTGTGTGTGAAAGAGTGAGTGTGTGGGTGAGTGAGTGTGTGTGAGTGAGTGAGGACTGTGTGGGTGAGTGAGAGAGTGTGCATGTGAGTGAGTGAGAGAGAGTGTCTGAGTGAGAGTGTATGTGTGTGTGAGTGGGTAAGAGTGTGTGTATGAGTGAGAGTATGTGTGTGTGTGTGAGTGAGAGTGTGTGTGAGTGTGTACGTCAGTGAGTAATGAATTTGTGTGTGTGAGTGAGAGTGTGTGTGAATGAGTGAGAGAGTGTGTGTGAGTGAGAGTGTGTGCTGAGTGAGTGAGAGGGTGTGTGTGAATGAGAGTGTGTGTGTGTGAATGAGTGAGAGTGCGAGTGACAGTGTGTGTGTAAGTGTGTGAGCGATTGTGTGTGAGTGTGAGCTTAAGTGAGTGAGAGAGTGTGTTCGTATGAATGGGTGTGTGTGTGAGTGTGTATAAGAGTGTGTGTGAGTGAGAGAATATGTGTGTGAGTGAGAGAGTGTGTCTCTGAAAGAGTGTCTGTGTGGGTGAGTGAGAGAATGTTTGTGTGAGTGAGTGAGTGTGTGGGTGAGTGAGAGTGTGTGTGTGAATGAGAGAGTGTGTGAGTGAGAGAGTGTCTGAGTGAGGGTGTGTGTTTGTGTGAGTGAGAGTGTGTGTGAGTGAGTGAGAGTGTGTGTGTGAGTGAGAGTGTGTGTGTGGGTGAGTGAGAGTGAGCGAGTGTGTGAGTGAGAGTGTGTGTGTATGAGTGAGAGTGTGTGAGTGAGAGTGTGTGTGTATGAGTGAGAGTGTGTGTGTGAGTGAGTGTGTGAGAATGTGTGTGTGTGAGAGTGTGTGTGTGAGTGCAGCGAGTGTGAGTAAGAGAGTGTGTGTGTGAGTGAGTGTGTGAGAATGTGAGTGTGTGAGAGTGTGTGTGTGAGTGCTGCGAGTGTGAGTGAGAGTGTGTGTGTCTGAGTGAGAGTGTATGTGAGTGAGTGAGAGTGTGTGTGTGTGAGAGAGTGTGTGTGTGAGTGAGAGTGTGTGTGAGTGAGTGAGAGAGTGTGTATGTGAGTGAGAGTGTGTGTGAGTGACTGACAGAGTGTGTGAGTGAAAATGTGTGTGTGTATGAGTGAGAGTGTGACTGAGAGTGTGTGTGAGTGTGTGTGAGTGAGAGAGTGTGTGATTATGAGTGAGAGTGTGTGCGAGTGAGTGAGAGTGTGTGTACGAATGAGAGTGTGTGTGTGAGTGAGTGAGAGAGTTTGTGTGTGTTAATGAGTGAGAGTGTGTGTGAGTGTGTGTGTGACTGAGCGTGTGTGTGAGTGAGAGTGTATGTGAGTGAGTGTGAGAGCGCGTGTGTGGGTGAAAGGGTGAACACTCTCACCCTGAGTATAAGTGTCTGCTTGAGTGAGTGATGAATTTGTGTGTGTGAGTGAGAGTGTATGTGAGTGAGTGAGAGAGTTTGTGTGAGCATGTGCTTGAGTGAGTGAGAGAGTGTCTGTGTGAGTGAGTGGGGTAGTGTGTGTGAAAGAGTGAGCGTGTGGGTGAGTGAGTGTGTGTGAGTGAGTGAGGAGTGTGTGGGTGAGTGAGAGAGTGTGTGTGTGAGTGAGTGAGTTAGTGTGTGTGAAAGAGTGAGTGTGTGGGTGAGTGAGTGTGTGTGAGTGAGTGAGAGAGTGTGCATGTGAGTGAGTGAGAGAGAGTGTCTGAGTGAGAGTGTATGTGTGTGTGAGTGGGTAAGAGTGTGTGTATGAGTGAGAGTATGTGTGTGTGTGTGAGTGAGAGTGTGTGTGTGTGTACTTCAGTGAGTAATGAATTTGTGTGTGTGAGTGAGAGTGTGTGTGAATGAGTGAGAGAGTGTGTGTGAGTGAGAGTGTGTGCTGAGTGAGTGAGAGGGTGTGTGTGAATGAGAGTGTGTGTGTGTGAATGAGTGAGAGTGCGAGTGACAGTGTGTGTGTAAGTGTGTGAGCGATTGTGTGTGAGTGTGAGCTTAAGTGAGTGAGAGAGTGTGTTCGTATGAATGGGTGTGTGTGTGAGTGTGTATAAGAGTGTGTGTGAGTGAGAGAATATGTGTGTGAGTGAGAGAGTGTGTCTCTGAAAGAGTGTCTGTGTGGGTGAGTGAGAGAATGTTTGTGTGAGTGAGTGAGTGTGTGGGTGAGTGAGAGTGTGTGTGTGAATGAGAGAGTGTGTGAGTGAGAGAGTGTCTGAGTGAGGGTGTGTGTTTGTGTGAGTGAGAGTGTGTGTGAGTGAGTGAGAGTATGTGTGTGAGTGAGAGTGTGTGTGTGGGTGAGTGAGAGTGAGCGAGTGTGTGAGTGAGAGTGTGTGTGTATGAGTGAGAGTGTGTGAGTGAGACTGTGTATGAGTGAGAGTGTGTGTGAGTGAGTGAGAGAGAGTGTGTGTGTGAGAGAGTGTGTGAGTGAGTGAGTGTGTGTGAGTGAGAGTGTGTGTGAGTGACTGACAGAGTGTGTGAGTGACAATGTGTGTGTATGAGTGAGAGTGTGTGTGAGTGAGAGAGTGTCTGAGTGAGGGTGTGTGTTTGTGTGAGTGAGAGTGTGTGTGAGTGAGTGAGAGTGTGTGTGTGAGTGAGAGTGTGTGTGTGGGTGAGTGAGAGTGAGCGAGTGTGTGAGTGAGAGTGTGTGTGTATGAGTGAGAGTGTGTGAGTGAGACTGTGTGTATGAGTGAGAGTGTGTGTGTGAGTGAGTGTGTGAGAATGTGTGTGTGTGAGAGTGTGTGTGTGTGAGTGCTGCGAGTGTGAGTGAGAGTGTGTGTGTCTGAGTGAGAGTGTATGTGAGTGAGAGAGAGAGTGTGTGTGTGTGAGAGAGTGTGTGAGTGAGTGAGTGTGTGTGAGTGAGAGTGTGTGTGAGTGACTGACAGAGTGTGTGAGTGACAATGTGTGTGTATGAGTGAGAGCGTGTGTGAGTGAGTGTGAGTGAGTGAGTGTGTCTGAGAGAGTGAGTGAAAGTGTGTGTGTGTGAGTGAGTGAGAGTGTGACTGAGAGTGTGTGTGAGTGAGAGAGTGTGTGTATTTATGAGTGAGAGCGTGTGTGTGACTGAGAGTGTGTGCGAGTGAGTGAGAGTGTGTGTACGAATGAGAGTGTGTGTGTGAGTGAGTGAGAGAGTTTGTATGTGTGAAAGAATGAGTGTGTGGGTGAGTGAGAGAGTGTGTGTGTGAGTGAGTGTGTGAGTGAGAGAGTGTGTATGTGAGTGAGAGTGTGTGTACAGTGAATGGTAGAACCCTCAAGAGTATTGACAGTTAGAGAGATCTAGGTGGACAGGTGCACAGGTCACTGAAAGGGGCAACACAGGTGGAGAAGGTAGTCAAGAAGGCATACGGCATGCTTGCCTTCATTGGCCGGGGCATTGAGTATAAGAATTGGCAAGTCATGTTGGAGCTGTGTAGAAACTTAGTTAGGCCACACTTGGAGTATAGTGTTCAATTCTGGTCGCCACACTACCAGAAGGATGTGGAGCCTTTAGAGAGGGTGCAGAAGAGATTGACCAGAATGTTGCCTGGTATGGAGGGCATTAGCTATGAGGAGCGGTTGAATGAACTTGGTTTGTTCTCACTGGAACGAAGGAGGTTGAGGGGCGACCTGATAGAGGTCTACAAAATTATGAGGGGCATAGACAGAGTGGATAGTCAGAGGCTTTTCCCTGGGGTAGAGGGGTCAATTACTAGGGGGCATAGGTTTAAGGTGAGAGGGGCAAGGTTTAGAGTAGATGTACGTGGCACGTTTTTTTCGCAGAGGGTAGTGGGTGCCTGGAACTCGCTACCGGAGGAGGTGATGGCAGCAGGGACGATAGTGACATTAAGGGGCATCTTGACAAATACATGAATAGGATGGGAATAGAGGGATACGGAGCCAGGAAGTGTAGAAGATTGTAGTTTGGTCGGGCAGCATGGTCGGCACGGGCTTGGAGGGCCGAAGGGCCTGTTCAGGTGCTGTACATTTCTTTGTTCTTTGTTCATGGTGTGAGTGAGTGAGAGAGTGTGTGTGTGAGTGAGAGTGTGTGTGTTTGAAAGAGTGAGTGTGTGGGTGAGTGAGAGAGTGTGTGTGGGTGAGTGAGAGTGTGTGTGTGAGTGAGTGAGAGTGTGTGTTAGTGAGTGAGTGAGTGAGAGTGTGTGTGTGTGAGAGAGTGAGTAAAAGTGTATGTGAGTGAGTGAGAGTGTGTGAGTGAGTGAGAGTGTGTGAGTGAGTGAGAGTGTGTGTGTGTGAGAGGGTGAATGAAAGTGTGTGTGTGAGTGACTGAGAATGTGAGTGAGACTGTGTGTGAATGTGAGTGAGTGTGTGTGAGTGACTGAGCGTGTTTGTGTTTATGAGTGAGAGAGTGTGTGTGTGATTGAGAATGTGTGCGAGTGAGTGAGAGTGTGTGTGTGAGTGAGTGAGCGTGTTTGTGTTTATGAGTGAGAGAGTGTGTGTGACTCAGTGTGTGCGAGTGAGTGAGAGAGTCTGTGTATGAGCGAGAGTGAGAGAATAGGTGTGTGAGTGAGTATGTGGGTGTGTGAAAGTGTGTGTGTGAGTGAGTGAGAGCGTGTGTGTGTGTGTGTGAGTGAGTGAGTGTGTGGGTGAGTGAGAGAGTGTGTGTGTGAGTGAGAATGTGAGTGAGTGAGAGAATATGTGTGTGAGTGAGAGAGTATGTGGGTGAGTGAGAGAGTGTGTGAGTGAGTGAGAGACTATGTGTGTGAGTGAGAGAGTGTGTGCGTGTGAAAGAATGTGTGTGTGGGTGAGTGAGAGAGTGTGTGGGTGAGTGAGAGAGTGTGTGTGTGTGCGAGTGTGTGAGTGGTTGGGTGAGAGAGTGTGTGTGAGTGTGTACTTCAGTGAGTGATGAATTTGTCTGTGTGAGTGAGAGAGTGTGTGTGAGTGTGAGTGTGTGCTGAGTGAGTGAGAGTATGTGTGTGAATGAGAGTGTGTGTGAATGAGTGAGAGTGCGAGAGACAGAGTATGTGTAAGTGACTGAGAGATGGTGTGTGAGTGTGAGCTTAAGTGAGTGAGAGAGTGTGTGCGTGTGAATGGGGGTGTGAGTGAGTGTGTGAGTGAGAGAATGTGTGTGTGAGTGAGAGAGTGTGTCTCTGAAAGAGTGTCTGTGTGGGTGAGTGAGAATGTGTGTGTGAGTGAGAGAGTGTGTATGAGTGAGAGAGTGTCTGAGTGAGGGTGTGTGTTTGTGTGAGTGAGAAAGTGTGTGAGTGAGTGAGAGTGTGTGTGTGAGTGAGAGTGTGTGTGTGGGTGAGTGAGAGTGAGTGAATGTGTGAGTGAGAGTGTGTGTGTATGAGTGAGAGTGTGTGAGTGAGAGTGTGTGTGTATGAGTGAGAGTGTGTGTGTGTGTGAGTGAGTGTGTGAGAATGTGTGTGTGTGTGAGAGTGTGTGTGTGAGTGCAGCGAGTGTGAGTGAGAGAGTGTGTGAGTGAGAGAGTGTGTGTGTGAGTGAGAGTGTGTGTGGGTGAGTGAGAGAGTGTGTGGGTGTGTGTGTGTGAGTAAGTGAGTGAGTGTGTGGGTGAGTGAGAGAGTGTGTGAGTGAGTGTGTGGGCGAGTGAGAGAGTGTGTGTGCGCGTGAGAGTGTGAGTGAGTGACAGACTATGTGTGTGAGTGAGAGAGTGTCTGTGTGAGTGAGAGAGTGTCTGAGTGAGGGTGTGTGTTTGTGTGAGTGAGAATGTGTGTGAGTGAGTGAGAGTGTGTGTGTGAGTGAGTGAGTGTGTCTGAGAGAGTGAGTGAAAGTGTGTGTGTGTGAGTGAGTGAGAGTGTGACTGAGAGTGTGTGTGAGTGAGAGAGTGTGTGTATTTATGAGTGAGAGCGTGGGTGTGACTGAGAGTGTGTGCGAGTGAGTGAGAGTGTGTGTACGAATGAGAGTGTGTGTGTGAGTGAGTGAGAGAGTTTGTGTGTGTGAAAGAATGAGTGTGTGGGTGAGTGAGAGAGTGTGTGTGTGAGTGAGTGTGTGAGTGAGAGAGTGTGTATGTGAGTGAGAGTGTGTGTACAGTGAATGGTAGAACCCTCAAGAGTATTGACAGTTAGAGAGATCTAGGTGGACAGGTGCACAGGTCACTGAAAGGGGCAACACAGGTGGAGAAGGTATTCAAGAAGGCATACGGCATGCTTGCCTTCATTGGCCGGGGCATTGAGTATAAGAATTGGCAAGTCATGTTGGAGCTGTGTAGAAACTTAGTTAGGCCACACTTGGAGTATAGTGTTCAATTCTGGTCGCCACACTACCAGAAGGATGTGGAGGCTTTAGAGAGGGTGCAGAAGAGATTGACCAGAATGTTGCCTGGTATGGAGGGCATTAGCTATGAGGAGCGGTTGAATGAACTTGGTTTGTTCTCACTGGAACGAAGGAGGTTGAGGGGCGACCTGATAGAGGTCTACAAAATTATGAGGGGCATAGACAGAGTGGATAGTCAGAGGCTTTTCCCTGGGGTAGAGGGGTCAATTACTAGGGGGCATAGGTTTAAGGTGAGAGGGGCAAGGTTTAGAGTAGATGTACGTGGCACGTTTTTTTCGCAGAGGGTAGTGGGTGCCTGGAACACGCTACCGGAGGAGGTGATGGAAGCAGGGACGATAGTGACATTAAGGGGCATCTTGACAAATACATGAATAGGATGGGAATAGAGGGATACGGAGCCAGGAAGTGTAGAAGATTGTAGTTTGGTCGGGCAGCATGGTCGGCACGGGCTTGGAGGGCCGAAGGGCCTGTTCAGGTGCTGTACATTTCTTTGTTCTTTGTTCATGGTGTGAGTGAGTGAGAGAGTGTGTGTGTGAGTGAGAGTGTGTGTGTTTGAAAGAGTGAGTGTGTGGGTGAGTGAGAGAGTGTGTGTGGGTGAGTGAGAGTGTGTGTGTGAGTGAGTGAGAGTGTGTGTTAGTGAGTGAGTGAGTGAGAGTGTGTGTGTGTGAGAGAGTGAGTAAAAGTGTATGTGAGTGAGTGAGAGTGTGTGAGTGAGTGAGAGTGTGTGAGTGAGTGAGAGTGTGTGTGTGTGAGAGGGTGAATGAAAGTGTGTGTGTGAGTGACTGAGAATGTGAGTGAGACTGTGTGTGAATGTGAGTGAGAGTGTGTGTGAGTGACTGAGCGTGTTTGTGTTTATGAGTGAGAGAGTGTGTGTGTGATTGAGAATGTGTGCGAGTGAGTGAGAGTGTGTGTGTGAGTGAGTGAGCGTGTTTGTGTTTATGAGTGAGAGAGTGTGTGTGACTCAGTGTGTGCGAGTGAGTGAGAGAGTCTGTGTATGAGCGAGAGTGAGAGAATAGGTGTGTGAGTGAGTATGTGGGTGTGTGAAAGTGTGTGTGTGAGTGAGTGAGAGCGTGTGTGTGTGTGTGTGAGTGAGTGAGTGTGTGGGTGAGTGAGAGAGTGTGTGTGTGAGTGAGAATGTGAGTGAGTGAGAGAATATGTGTGTGAGTGAGAGAGTATGTGGGTGAGTGAGAGAGTGTGTGAGTGAGTGAGAGACTATGTGTGTGAGTGAGAGAGTGTGTGCGTGTGAAAGAATGTGTGTGTGGGTGAGTGAGAGAGTGTGTGGGTGAGTGAGAGAGTGTGTGTGTGTGCGAGTGTGTGAGTGGTTGGGTGAGAGAGTGTGTGTGAGTGTGTACTTCAGTGAGTGATGAATTTGTCTGTGTGAGTGAGAGAGTGTGTGTGAGTGTGAGTGTGTGCTGAGTGAGTGAGAGTATGTGTGTGAATGAGAGTGTGTGTGAATGAGTGAGAGTGCGAGAGACAGAGTATGTGTAAGTGACTGAGAGATGGTGTGTGAGTGTGAGCTTAAGTGAGTGAGAGAGTGTGTGCGTGTGAATGGGGGTGTGAGTGAGTGTGTGAGTGAGAGAATGTGTGTGTGAGTGAGAGAGTGTGTCTCTGAAAGAGTGTCTGTGTGGGTGAGTGAGAATGTGTGTGTGAGTGAGAGAGTGTGTATGAGTGAGAGAGTGTCTGAGTGAGGGTGTGTGTTTGTGTGAGTGAGAAAGTGTGTGAGTGAGTGAGAGTGTGTGTGTGAGTGAGAGTGTGTGTGTGGGTGAGTGAGAGTGAGTGAATGTGTGAGTGAGAGTGTGTGTGTATGAGTGAGAGTGTGTGAGTGAGAGTGTGTGTGTATGAGTGAGAGTGTGTGTGTGTGAGTGAGTGTGTGAGAATGTGTGTGTGTGTGAGAGTGTGTGTGTGAGTGCAGCGAGTGTGAGTGAGAGAGTGTGTGAGTGAGAGAGTGTGTGTGTGAGTGAGAGTGTGTGTGGGTGAGTGAGAGAGTGTGTGGGTGTGTGTGTGTGAGTAAGTGAGTGAGTGTGTGGGTGAGTGAGAGAGTGTGTGAGTGAGTGAGTGTGTGGGCGAGTGAGAGAGTGTGTGTGCGCGTGAGAGTGTGAGTGAGTGAGAGACTATGTGTGTGAGTGAGAGAGTGTCTGTGTGAGTGAGAGAGTGTCTGAGTGAGGGTGTGTGTTTGTGTGAGTGAGAATGTGTGTGAGTGAGTGAGAGTGTGTGTGTGAGTGAGTGAGTGTGTCTGAGAGAGTGAGTGAAAGTGTGTGTGTGTGAGTGAGTGAGAGTGTGACTGAGAGTGTGTGTGAGTGAGAGAGTGTGTGTATTTATGAGTGAGAGCGTGGGTGTGACTGAGAGTGTGTGCGAGTGAGTGAGAGTGTGTGTACGAATGAGAGTGTGTGTGTGAGTGAGTGAGAGAGTTTGTGTGTGTGAAAGAATGAGTGTGTGGGTGAGTGAGAGAGTGTGTGTGTGAGTGAGTGTGTGAGTGAGAGAGTGTGTATGTGAGTGAGAGTGTGTGTACAGTGAATGGTAGAACCCTCAAGAGTATTGACAGTTAGAGAGATCTAGGTGGACAGGTGCACAGGTCACTGAAAGGGGCAACACAGGTGGAGAAGGTATTCAAGAAGGCATACGGCATGCTTGCCTTCATTGGCCGGGGCATTGAGTATAAGAATTGGCAAGTCATGTTGGAGCTGTGTAGAAACTTAGTTAGGCCACACTTGGAGTATAGTGTTCAATTCTGGTCGCCACACTACCAGAAGGATGTGGAGGCTTTAGAGAGGGTGCAGAAGAGATTGACCAGAATGTTGCCTGGTATGGAGGGCATTAGCTATGAGGAGCGGTTGAATGAACTTGGTTTGTTCTCACTGGAACGAAGGAGGTTGAGGGGCGACCTGATAGAGGTCTACAAAATTATGAGGGGCATAGACAGAGTGGATAGTCAGAGGCTTTTCCCTGGGGTAGAGGGGTCAATTACTAGGGGGCATAGGTTTAAGGTGAGAGGGGCAAGGTTTAGAGTAGATGTACGTGGCACGTTTTTTTCGCAGAGGGTAGTGGGTGCCTGGAACACGCTACCGGAGGAGGTGATGGAAGCAGGGACGATAGTGACATTAAGGGGCATCTTGACAAATACATGAATAGGATGGGAATAGAGGGATACGGAGCCAGGAAGTGTAGAAGATTGTAGTTTGGTCGGGCAGCATGGTCGGCACGGGCTTGGAGGGCCGAAGGGCCTGTTCAGGTGCTGTACATTTCTTTGTTCTTTGTTCATGGTGTGAGTGAGTGAGAGAGTGTGTGTGTGAGTGAGAGTGTGTGTGTTTGAAAGAGTGAGTGTGTGGGTGAGTGAGAGAGTGTGTGTGGGTGAGTGAGAGTGTGTGTGTGAGTGAGTGAGAGTGTGTGTTAGTGAGTGAGTGAGTGAGAGTGTGTGTGTGTGAGAGAGTGAGTAAAAGTGTATGTGAGTGAGTGAGAGTGTGTGAGTGAGTGAGAGTGTGTGAGTGAGTGAGAGTGTGTGTGTGTGAGAGGGTGAATGAAAGTGTGTGTGTGAGTGACTGAGAATGTGAGTGAGACTGTGTGTGAATGTGAGTGAGAGTGTGTGTGAGTGACTGAGCGTGTTTGTGTTTATGAGTGAGAGAGTGTGTGTGTGATTGAGAATGTGTGCGAGTGAGTGAGAGTGTGTGTGTGAGTGAGTGAGCGTGTTTGTGTTTATGAGTGAGAGAGTGTGTGTGACTCAGTGTGTGCGAGTGAGTGAGAGAGTCTGTGTATGAGCGAGAGTGAGAGAATAGGTGTGTGAGTGAGTATGTGGGTGTGTGAAAGTGTGTGTGTGAGTGAGTGAGAGCGTGTGTGTGTGTGTGTGAGTGAGTGAGTGTGTGGGTGAGTGAGAGAGTGTGTGTGTGAGTGAGAATGTGAGTGAGTGAGAGAATATGTGTGTGAGTGAGAGAGTATGTGGGTGAGTGAGAGAGTGTGTGAGTGAGTGAGAGACTATGTGTGTGAGTGAGAGAGTGTGTGCGTGTGAAAGAATGTGTGTGTGGGTGAGTGAGAGAGTGTGTGGGTGAGTGAGAGAGTGTGTGTGTGTGCGAGTGTGTGAGTGGTTGGGTGAGAGAGTGTGTGTGAGTGTGTACTTCAGTGAGTGATGAATTTGTCTGTGTGAGTGAGAGAGTGTGTGTGAGTGTGAGTGTGTGCTGAGTGAGTGAGAGTATGTGTGTGAATGAGAGTGTGTGTGAATGAGTGAGAGTGCGAGAGACAGAGTATGTGTAAGTGACTGAGAGATGGTGTGTGAGTGTGAGCTTAAGTGAGTGAGAGAGTGTGTGCGTGTGAATGGGGGTGTGAGTGAGTGTGTGAGTGAGAGAATGTGTGTGTGAGTGAGAGAGTGTGTCTCTGAAAGAGTGTCTGTGTGGGTGAGTGAGAATGTGTGTGTGAGTGAGAGAGTGTGTATGAGTGAGAGAGTGTCTGAGTGAGGGTGTGTGTTTGTGTGAGTGAGAAAGTGTGTGAGTGAGTGAGAGTGTGTGTGTGAGTGAGAGTGTGTGTGTGGGTGAGTGAGAGTGAGTGAATGTGTGAGTGAGAGTGTGTGTGTATGAGTGAGAGTGTGTGAGTGAGAGTGTGTGTGTATGAGTGAGAGTGTGTGTGTGTGAGTGAGTGTGTGAGAATGTGTGTGTGTGTGAGAGTGTGTGTGTGAGTGCAGCGAGTGTGAGTGAGAGAGTGTGTGAGTGAGAGAGTGTGTGTGTGAGTGAGAGTGTGTGTGGGTGAGTGAGAGAGTGTGTGGGTGTGTGTGTGTGAGTAAGTGAGTGAGTGTGTGGGTGAGTGAGAGAGTGTGTGAGTGAGTGAGTGTGTGGGCGAGTGAGAGAGTGTGTGTGCGCGTGAGAGTGTGAGTGAGTGAGAGACTATGTGTGTGAGTGAGAGAGTGTCTGTGTGAGTGAGAGAGTGTCTGAGTGAGGGTGTGTGTTTGTGTGAGTGAGAATGTGTGTGAGTGAGTGAGAGTGTGTGTGTGAGTGAGTGAGTGTGTCTGAGAGAGTGAGTGAAAGTGTGTGTGTGTGAGTGAGTGAGAGTGTGACTGAGAGTGTGTGTGAGTGAGAGAGTGTGTGTATTTATGAGTGAGAGCGTGGGTGTGACTGAGAGTGTGTGCGAGTGAGTGAGAGTGTGTGTACGAATGAGAGTGTGTGTGTGAGTGAGTGAGAGAGTTTGTGTGTGTGAAAGAATGAGTGTGTGGGTGAGTGAGAGAGTGTGTGTGTGAGTGAGTGTGTGAGTGAGAGAGTGTGTATGTGAGTGAGAGTGTGTGTACAGTGAATGGTAGAACCCTCAAGAGTATTGACAGTTAGAGAGATCTAGGTGGACAGGTGCACAGGTCACTGAAAGGGGCAACACAGGTGGAGAAGGTATTCAAGAAGGCATACGGCATGCTTGCCTTCATTGGCCGGGGCATTGAGTATAAGAATTGGCAAGTCATGTTGGAGCTGTGTAGAAACTTAGTTAGGCCACACTTGGAGTATAGTGTTCAATTCTGGTCGCCACACTACCAGAAGGATGTGGAGGCTTTAGAGAGGGTGCAGAAGAGATTGACCAGAATGTTGCCTGGTATGGAGGGCATTAGCTATGAGGAGCGGTTGAATGAACTTGGTTTGTTCTCACTGGAACGAAGGAGGTTGAGGGGCGACCTGATAGAGGTCTACAAAATTATGAGGGGCATAGACAGAGTGGATAGTCAGAGGCTTTTCCCTGGGGTAGAGGGGTCAATTACTAGGGGGCATAGGTTTAAGGTGAGAGGGGCAAGGTTTAGAGTAGATGTACGTGGCACGTTTTTTTCGCAGAGGGTAGTGGGTGCCTGGAACACGCTACCGGAGGAGGTGATGGAAGCAGGGACGATAGTGACATTAAGGGGCATCTTGACAAATACATGAATAGGATGGGAATAGAGGGATACGGAGCCAGGAAGTGTAGAAGATTGTAGTTTGGTCGGGCAGCATGGTCGGCACGGGCTTGGAGGGCCGAAGGGCCTGTTCAGGTGCTGTACATTTCTTTGTTCTTTGTTCATGGTGTGAGTGAGTGAGAGAGTGTGTGTGTGAGTGAGTGAGTGAGAGTGTGTGTGTGTGAGAGAGTGAGTAAAAGTGTATGTGAGTGAGTGAGAGTGTGTGTGTGGGTGAGTGAGTGAGAGTGTGTGAGTGAGTGAGAGTGTGTGAGTGAGTGAGAGTGTGTGTGTGTGAGAGGGTGAATGAAAGTGTGTGTGTGAGTGACTGAGAATGTGAGTGAGACTGTGTGTGAATGTGAGTGAGAGTGTGTGTGAGTGACTGAGCGTGTTTGTGTTTATGAGTGAGAGAGTGTGTGTGTGATTGAGAATGTGTGCGAGTGAGTGAGAGTGTGTGTGTGAGTGAGTGAGCGTGTTTGTGTTTATGAGTGAGAGAGTGTGTGTGTGACTCAGTGTGTGCGAGTGAGTGAGAGAGTGTGTGTATGACCGAGAGTGAGAGAATAGGTGTGTGAGTGAGTATGTGGGTGTGTGAAAGTGTGTGTGTGAGTGAGTGAGAGCGTGTGTGTGTGTGTGTGTGTGAGTGAGTGAGTGTGTGGGTGAGTGAGCGAGTGTGTGTGTGAGTGAGAATGTGAGTGAGTGAGAAAATATGTGTGTGAGTGAGAGAGTATGTGGGTGAGTGAGAGAGTGTGTGAGTGAGTGAGAGACTATGTGTGTGAGTGAGAGAGTGTGTGCGTGTGAAAGAATGTGTGTGTGGGTGAGTGAGAGAGTGTGTGGGTGAGTGAGAATGTGAGTGAGTGAGAAAATATGTGTGTGAGTGAGTGAGTGTGTGGGTGAGTGAGAGAGTGTGTGTGTGAGTGAGAATGTGAGTGAGTGAGAGAATATGTGTGTGAGTGGGAGAGTATGTGGGTGAGTGAGAGAGTGTGTGAGTGAGTGAGAGACTATGTGTGTGAGTGAGAGAGTGTGTGCGTGTGAACGAATGTGTGTGTGGGTGAGTGAGAGAGTGTGTGGGTGAGTGAGAGAGTGTGTGTGTGTGCGTGTGTGTGAGTGGTTGAGTGAGAGAGTGTGTGTGAGTGTGTACTTCAGTGAGTGATGAATTTGTCTGTGTGAGTGAGAGTGTGTGTGAATGAGTGAGAGAGTGTGTGTGAGTGTGAGTGTGTGCTGAGTGAGTGAGAGTATGTGTGTGAATGAGAGTGTGTGTGAATGAGTGAGAGTGCGAGAGACAGAGTGTGTGTAAGTGACTGAGAGATGGTGTGTGAGTGTGAGCTTAAGTGAGTGAGAGAGGGTGTGCGTGTGAATGGCGGTGTGAGTGAGTGTGTAAAAGAGTGTGTGTGAGTGAGAGAATGTGTGTGTGAGTGAGAGAGTGTGTCTCTGAAAGAGTGTCTGTGTGGGTGAGTGAGAATGTGTGTGTGAGTGAGAGAGTGTCTGAGTGAGGGTGTGTGTTTGTGTCAGTGAGAATGTGTGTGAGTGAGTGAGAGTGTGTAAGTGAGTGAGAATGTGAGTGAGTGAGAGAATATGTGTGTGAGTGGGAGAGTATGTGGGTGAGTGAGAGAGTGTGTGAGTGAGTGAGAGACTATGTGTGTGAGTGAGAGAGTGTGTGCGTGTGAAAGAATGTGTGTGTGGGTGAGTGAGAGAGTGTGTGGGTGAGTGAGAGAGTGTGTGTGTGTGCGTGTGTGTGAGTGGTTGAGTGAGAGAGTGTGTGTGAGTGTGTACTTCAGTGAGTGATGAATTTGTCTGTGTGAGTGAGAGTGTGTGTGAATGAGTGAGAGAGTGTGTGTGAGTGTGAGTGTGTGCTGAGTGAGTGAGAGTATGTGTGTGAATGAGAGTGTGTGTGAATGAGTGAGAGTGCGAGAGACAGAGTTTGTGTAAGTGACTGAGAGATGGTGTGTGAGTGTGAGCTTAAGTGAGTGAGAGAGGGTGTGCGTGTGAATGGGGGTGTGAGTGAGTGTGTAAAAGAGTGTGTGTGAGTGAGAGAATGTGTGTGTGAGTGAGAGAGTGTGTCTCTGAAAGAGTGTCTGTGTGGTGAGTGAGAATGTGTGTGTGAGTGAGAGAGTGTGTATGAGTGAGAGAGTGTCTGAGTGAGGGTGTGTGTTTGTGTGAGTGAGAATGTGTGTGAGTGAGTGAGAGTGTGTGTGTGAGTGCGAGTGTGTGTGTGGGTGAGTGAGAGTGAGTGAATGTGTGAGTGAGAGTGTGTGTGTATGAGTGAGAGTGTGTGAGTGAGAGTGTGTGTGTATGAGTGAGAGTGTGTGTGTGAGTGAGTGTGTGAGAATGTGTGTGTGTGAGAGTGTGTGTGTGAGTGCAGCGAGTGTGAGTGAGAGATTGTGTGGGTGAGTGAGAGAGTGTGTGGGTGTGTGTGTGTGTGAGTGAGTGAGTGAGTGTGTGGGTGAGTGAGAGAGTGTGTGAGTGAGTGTGTGGGCGAGTGAGAGAGTATGTGTGCGCGTGAGAGTGTGAGTGAGTGAGAGACTATGCGTGTGAGTGAGAGAGTGTCTGTGTGAGTGAGAGAGTGTCTGAGTGAGGGTGTGTGTTTGTGTGAGTGAGAATGTGTGTGAGTGAGTGAGAGTGTGTGTGTGAGTGAGAGTGTGTGTGTGGGTGAGTGAGAGTGAGTGAGTGTGTGAGTGAGAGTGTGTGTGTATGAGTGAGAGTGTGTGAGTGAGAGTGTGTATGAGTGAGAGTGTGTGTGTGAGTGAGTGTGTGAGAATGTGTGTGTGTGAGAGTGTGTGTGTGAGTGCAGCGAGTGTGAGTGAGAGAGTGTGTGTGTGAGTGAGAGTGTGTGTGGGTGAGTGAGAGAGTGTGTGGGTGTGTGTGTGTGTAAGTGAGTGAGTGAGTGTGTGGGTGAGTGAGAGAGTGTGTGAGTGAGTGAGTGTGTGGGCGCGTGAGAGAGTGTGTGGGCGCGTGAGAGAGTGTGTGTGCGCATGAGAGTGTGAGTGAGTGAGAGACAATGTGTGTGAGTGAGAGAGTGTCTGTGTGAGTGAGAGTGTGTGCGAGTGAGAGAGAGTGTGTGTATGAATGAGAGTGTGTGTGTGAGTGAGTGAGAGAGTTTGTGTGTGTGAAAGAATGAGTGTGTGGGTGAGTGAGAGAGTGTGTGTGTGAGTGAGTGAGTGTGTTTGTGTTTATGAGTGAGAGAGTGTGTGTGTGACTCAGTGTGTGCGAGTGAGTGAGAGAGTGTGTGTATGAGCGAGAGTGAGAGAATAGGTGTGTGAGTGAGTATGTGGGTGTGTGAAAGTGTGTGTGTGAGTGAGTGAGAGCGTGTGTGTGTGTGTGTGAGTGAGTGAGTGTGTGGGTGAGTGAGAGAGTGTGTGTGTGAGTGAGAATGTGAGTGAGTGAGAAAATATGTGTGTGAGTGAGAGAGTATGTGGGTGAGTGAGAGAGTGTGTGAGTGAGTGAGAGAGTGTGTGTGTGTGCGAGTGTGTGAGTGGTTGAGTGAGAGAGTGTGTGTGAGTGTGAGTGTGTGTGAGTGACTGACAGAGTGTGTGAGTGAAAATGTGTGTGTGTATGAGTGAGAGTGTGACTGAGAGTGTGTGTGAGTGTGTGTGAGTGAGAGAGTGTGTGATTATGAGTGAGAGTGTGTGCGAGTGAGTGAGAGTGTGTGTACGAATGAGAGTGTGTGTGTGAGTGAGTGAGAGAGTTTGTGTGTGTTAATGAGTGAGAGTGTGTGTGAGTGTGTGTGTGACTGAGCGTGTGTGTGAGTGAGAGTGTATGTGAGTGAGTGTGAGAGCGCGTGTGTGGGTGAAAGGGTGAACACTCTCACCCTGAGTATAAGTGTCTGCTTGAGTGAGTGATGGATTTGTGTGTGTGAGTGAGAGTGTATGTGAGTGAGTGAGAGAGTTTGTGTGAGCATGTGCTTGAGTGAGTGAGAGAGTGTCTGTGTGAGTGAGTGGGTTAGTGTGTGTGAAAGAGTGAGCGTGTGGGTGAGTGAGTGTGTGTGAGTGAGTGAGGAGTGTGTGGGTGAGTGAGAGAGTGTGTGTGTGAGTGAGTGAGTTAGTGTGTGTGAAAGAGTGAGTGTGTGGGTGAGTGAGTGTGTGTGAGTGAGTGAGGACTGTGTGGGTGAGTGAGAGAGTGTGCATGTGAGTGAGTGAGAGAGAGTGTCTGAGTGAGAGTGTATGTGTGTGTGAGTGGGTAAGAGTGTGTGTATGAGTGAGAGTATGTGTGTGTGTGTGAGTGAGAGTGTGTGTGAGTGTGTACTTCAGTGAGTAATGAATTTGTGTGTGTGAGTGAGAGTGTGTGTGAATGAGTGAGAGAGTGTGTGTGAGTGAGAGTGTGTGCTGAGTGAGTGAGAGGGTGTGTGTGAATGAGAGTGTGTGTGTGTGAATGAGTGAGAGTGCGAGTGACAGTGTGTGTGTAAGTGTGTGAGCGATTGTGTGTGAGTGTGAGCTTAAGTGAGTGAGAGAGTGTGTTCGTATGAATGGGTGTGTGTGTGAGTGTGTATAAGAGTGTGTGTGAGTGAGAGAATATGTGTGTGAGTGAGAGAGTGTGTCTCTGAAAGAGTGTCTGTGTGGGTGAGTGAGAGAATGTTTGTGTGAGTGAGTGAGTGTGTGGGTGAGTGAGAGTGTGTGTGTGAATGAGAGAGTGTGTGAGTGAGAGAGTGTCTGAGTGAGGGTGTGTGTTTGTGTGAGTGAGAGTGTGTGTGAGTGAGTGAGAGTGTGTGTGTGAGTGAGAGTGTGTGTGTGGGTGAGTGAGAGTGAGCGAGTGTGTGAGTGAGAGTGTGTGTGTATGAGTGAGAGTGTGTGAGTGAGAGTGTGTGTGTATGAGTGAGAGTGTGTGTGTGAGTGAGTGTGTGAGAATGTGTGTGTGTGAGAGTGTGTGTGTGAGTGCAGCGAGTGTGAGTAAGAGAGTGTGTGTGTGAGTGAGTGTGTGAGAATGTGAGTGTGTGAGAGTGTGTGTGTGAGTGCTGCGAGTGTGAGTGAGAGTGTGTGTGTCTGAGTGAGAGTGTATGTGAGTGAGTGAGAGTGTGTGTGTGTGAGAGAGTGTGTGTGTGAGTGAGAGTGTGTGTGAGTGAGTGAGAGAGTGTGTATGTGAGTGAGAGTGTGTGTGAGTGACTGACAGAGTGTGTGAGTGAAAATGTGTGTGTGTATGAGTGAGAGTGTGACTGAGAGTGTGTGTGAGTGTGTGTGAGTGAGAGAGTGTGTGATTATGAGTGAGAGTGTGTGCGAGTGAGTGAGAGTGTGTGTACGAATGAGAGTGTGTGTGTGAGTGAGTGAGAGAGTTTGTGTGTGTTAATGAGTGAGAGTGTGTGTGAGTGTGTGTGTGACTGAGCGTGTGTGTGAGTGAGAGTGTATGTGAGTGAGTGTGAGAGCGCGTGTGTGGGTGAAAGGGTGAACACTCTCACCCTGAGTATAAGTGTCTGCTTGAGTGAGTGATGAATTTGTGTGTGTGAGTGAGAGTGTATGTGAGTGAGTGAGAGAGTTTGTGTGAGCATGTGCTTGAGTGAGTGAGAGAGTGTCTGTGTGAGTGAGTGGGGTAGTGTGTGTGAAAGAGTGAGCGTGTGGGTGAGTGAGTGTGTGTGAGTGAGTGAGGAGTGTGTGGGTGAGTGAGAGAGTGTGTGTGTGAGTGAGTGAGTTAGTGTGTGTGAAAGAGTGAGTGTGTGGGTGAGTGAGTGTGTGTGAGTGAGTGAGAGAGTGTGCATGTGAGTGAGTGAGAGAGAGTGTCTGAGTGAGAGTGTATGTGTGTGTGAGTGGGTAAGAGTGTGTGTATGAGTGAGAGTATGTGTGTGTGTGTGAGTGAGAGTGTGTGTGTGTGTACTTCAGTGAGTAATGAATTTGTGTGTGTGAGTGAGAGTGTGTGTGAATGAGTGAGAGAGTGTGTGTGAGTGAGAGTGTGTGCTGAGTGAGTGAGAGGGTGTGTGTGAATGAGAGTGTGTGTGTGTGAATGAGTGAGAGTGCGAGTGACAGTGTGTGTGTAAGTGTGTGAGCGATTGTGTGTGAGTGTGAGCTTAAGTGAGTGAGAGAGTGTGTTCGTATGAATGGGTGTGTGTGTGAGTGTGTATAAGAGTGTGTGTGAGTGAGAGAATATGTGTGTGAGTGAGAGAGTGTGTCTCTGAAAGAGTGTCTGTGTGGGTGAGTGAGAGAATGTTTGTGTGAGTGAGTGAGTGTGTGGGTGAGTGAGAGTGTGTGTGTGAATGAGAGAGTGTGTGAGTGAGAGAGTGTCTGAGTGAGGGTGTGTGTTTGTGTGAGTGAGAGTGTGTGTGAGTGAGTGAGAGTATGTGTGTGAGTGAGAGTGTGTGTGTGGGTGAGTGAGAGTGAGCGAGTGTGTGAGTGAGAGTGTGTGTGTATGAGTGAGAGTGTGTGAGTGAGACTGTGTATGAGTGAGAGTGTGTGTGAGTGAGTGAGAGAGAGTGTGTGTGTGAGAGAGTGTGTGAGTGAGTGAGTGTGTGTGAGTGAGAGTGTGTGTGAGTGACTGACAGAGTGTGTGAGTGACAATGTGTGTGTATGAGTGAGAGTGTGTGTGAGTGAGAGAGTGTCTGAGTGAGGGTGTGTGTTTGTGTGAGTGAGAGTGTGTGTGAGTGAGTGAGAGTGTGTGTGTGAGTGAGAGTGTGTGTGTGGGTGAGTGAGAGTGAGCGAGTGTGTGAGTGAGAGTGTGTGTGTATGAGTGAGAGTGTGTGAGTGAGACTGTGTGTATGAGTGAGAGTGTGTGTGTGAGTGAGTGTGTGAGAATGTGTGTGTGTGAGAGTGTGTGTGTGTGAGTGCTGCGAGTGTGAGTGAGAGTGTGTGTGTCTGAGTGAGAGTGTATGTGAGTGAGAGAGAGAGTGTGTGTGTGTGAGAGAGTGTGTGAGTGAGTGAGTGTGTGTGAGTGAGAGTGTGTGTGAGTGACTGACAGAGTGTGTGAGTGACAATGTGTGTGTATGAGTGAGAGCGTGTGTGAGTGAGTGTGAGTGAGTGAGTGTGTCTGAGAGAGTGAGTGAAAGTGTGTGTGTGTGAGTGAGTGAGAGTGTGACTGAGAGTGTGTGTGAGTGAGAGAGTGTGTGTATTTATGAGTGAGAGCGTGTGTGTGACTGAGAGTGTGTGCGAGTGAGTGAGAGTGTGTGTACGAATGAGAGTGTGTGTGTGAGTGAGTGAGAGAGTTTGTATGTGTGAAAGAATGAGTGTGTGGGTGAGTGAGAGAGTGTGTGTGTGAGTGAGTGTGTGAGTGAGAGAGTGTGTATGTGAGTGAGAGTGTGTGTACAGTGAATGGTAGAACCCTCAAGAGTATTGACAGTTAGAGAGATCTAGGTGGACAGGTGCACAGGTCACTGAAAGGGGCAACACAGGTGGAGAAGGTAGTCAAGAAGGCATACGGCATGCTTGCCTTCATTGGCCGGGGCATTGAGTATAAGAATTGGCAAGTCATGTTGGAGCTGTGTAGAAACTTAGTTAGGCCACACTTGGAGTATAGTGTTCAATTCTGGTCGCCACACTACCAGAAGGATGTGGAGCCTTTAGAGAGGGTGCAGAAGAGATTGACCAGAATGTTGCCTGGTATGGAGGGCATTAGCTATGAGGAGCGGTTGAATGAACTTGGTTTGTTCTCACTGGAACGAAGGAGGTTGAGGGGCGACCTGATAGAGGTCTACAAAATTATGAGGGGCATAGACAGAGTGGATAGTCAGAGGCTTTTCCCTGGGGTAGAGGGGTCAATTACTAGGGGGCATAGGTTTAAGGTGAGAGGGGCAAGGTTTAGAGTAGATGTACGTGGCACGTTTTTTTCGCAGAGGGTAGTGGGTGCCTGGAACTCGCTACCGGAGGAGGTGATGGCAGCAGGGACGATAGTGACATTAAGGGGCATCTTGACAAATACATGAATAGGATGGGAATAGAGGGATACGGAGCCAGGAAGTGTAGAAGATTGTAGTTTGGTCGGGCAGCATGGTCGGCACGGGCTTGGAGGGCCGAAGGGCCTGTTCAGGTGCTGTACATTTCTTTGTTCTTTGTTCATGGTGTGAGTGAGTGAGAGAGTGTGTGTGTGAGTGAGAGTGTGTGTGTTTGAAAGAGTGAGTGTGTGGGTGAGTGAGAGAGTGTGTGTGGGTGAGTGAGAGTGTGTGTGTGAGTGAGTGAGAGTGTGTGTTAGTGAGTGAGTGAGTGAGAGTGTGTGTGTGTGAGAGAGTGAGTAAAAGTGTATGTGAGTGAGTGAGAGTGTGTGAGTGAGTGAGAGTGTGTGAGTGAGTGAGAGTGTGTGTGTGTGAGAGGGTGAATGAAAGTGTGTGTGTGAGTGACTGAGAATGTGAGTGAGACTGTGTGTGAATGTGAGTGAGTGTGTGTGAGTGACTGAGCGTGTTTGTGTTTATGAGTGAGAGAGTGTGTGTGTGATTGAGAATGTGTGCGAGTGAGTGAGAGTGTGTGTGTGAGTGAGTGAGCGTGTTTGTGTTTATGAGTGAGAGAGTGTGTGTGACTCAGTGTGTGCGAGTGAGTGAGAGAGTCTGTGTATGAGCGAGAGTGAGAGAATAGGTGTGTGAGTGAGTATGTGGGTGTGTGAAAGTGTGTGTGTGAGTGAGTGAGAGCGTGTGTGTGTGTGTGTGAGTGAGTGAGTGTGTGGGTGAGTGAGAGAGTGTGTGTGTGAGTGAGAATGTGAGTGAGTGAGAGAATATGTGTGTGAGTGAGAGAGTATGTGGGTGAGTGAGAGAGTGTGTGAGTGAGTGAGAGACTATGTGTGTGAGTGAGAGAGTGTGTGCGTGTGAAAGAATGTGTGTGTGGGTGAGTGAGAGAGTGTGTGGGTGAGTGAGAGAGTGTGTGTGTGTGCGAGTGTGTGAGTGGTTGGGTGAGAGAGTGTGTGTGAGTGTGTACTTCAGTGAGTGATGAATTTGTCTGTGTGAGTGAGAGAGTGTGTGTGAGTGTGAGTGTGTGCTGAGTGAGTGAGAGTATGTGTGTGAATGAGAGTGTGTGTGAATGAGTGAGAGTGCGAGAGACAGAGTATGTGTAAGTGACTGAGAGATGGTGTGTGAGTGTGAGCTTAAGTGAGTGAGAGAGTGTGTGCGTGTGAATGGGGGTGTGAGTGAGTGTGTGAGTGAGAGAATGTGTGTGTGAGTGAGAGAGTGTGTCTCTGAAAGAGTGTCTGTGTGGGTGAGTGAGAATGTGTGTGTGAGTGAGAGAGTGTGTATGAGTGAGAGAGTGTCTGAGTGAGGGTGTGTGTTTGTGTGAGTGAGAAAGTGTGTGAGTGAGTGAGAGTGTGTGTGTGAGTGAGAGTGTGTGTGTGGGTGAGTGAGAGTGAGTGAATGTGTGAGTGAGAGTGTGTGTGTATGAGTGAGAGTGTGTGAGTGAGAGTGTGTGTGTATGAGTGAGAGTGTGTGTGTGTGTGAGTGAGTGTGTGAGAATGTGTGTGTGTGTGAGAGTGTGTGTGTGAGTGCAGCGAGTGTGAGTGAGAGAGTGTGTGAGTGAGAGAGTGTGTGTGTGAGTGAGAGTGTGTGTGGGTGAGTGAGAGAGTGTGTGGGTGTGTGTGTGTGAGTAAGTGAGTGAGTGTGTGGGTGAGTGAGAGAGTGTGTGAGTGAGTGTGTGGGCGAGTGAGAGAGTGTGTGTGCGCGTGAGAGTGTGAGTGAGTGACAGACTATGTGTGTGAGTGAGAGAGTGTCTGTGTGAGTGAGAGAGTGTCTGAGTGAGGGTGTGTGTTTGTGTGAGTGAGAATGTGTGTGAGTGAGTGAGAGTGTGTGTGTGAGTGAGTGAGTGTGTCTGAGAGAGTGAGTGAAAGTGTGTGTGTGTGAGTGAGTGAGAGTGTGACTGAGAGTGTGTGTGAGTGAGAGAGTGTGTGTATTTATGAGTGAGAGCGTGGGTGTGACTGAGAGTGTGTGCGAGTGAGTGAGAGTGTGTGTACGAATGAGAGTGTGTGTGTGAGTGAGTGAGAGAGTTTGTGTGTGTGAAAGAATGAGTGTGTGGGTGAGTGAGAGAGTGTGTGTGTGAGTGAGTGTGTGAGTGAGAGAGTGTGTATGTGAGTGAGAGTGTGTGTACAGTGAATGGTAGAACCCTCAAGAGTATTGACAGTTAGAGAGATCTAGGTGGACAGGTGCACAGGTCACTGAAAGGGGCAACACAGGTGGAGAAGGTATTCAAGAAGGCATACGGCATGCTTGCCTTCATTGGCCGGGGCATTGAGTATAAGAATTGGCAAGTCATGTTGGAGCTGTGTAGAAACTTAGTTAGGCCACACTTGGAGTATAGTGTTCAATTCTGGTCGCCACACTACCAGAAGGATGTGGAGGCTTTAGAGAGGGTGCAGAAGAGATTGACCAGAATGTTGCCTGGTATGGAGGGCATTAGCTATGAGGAGCGGTTGAATGAACTTGGTTTGTTCTCACTGGAACGAAGGAGGTTGAGGGGCGACCTGATAGAGGTCTACAAAATTATGAGGGGCATAGACAGAGTGGATAGTCAGAGGCTTTTCCCTGGGGTAGAGGGGTCAATTACTAGGGGGCATAGGTTTAAGGTGAGAGGGGCAAGGTTTAGAGTAGATGTACGTGGCACGTTTTTTTCGCAGAGGGTAGTGGGTGCCTGGAACACGCTACCGGAGGAGGTGATGGAAGCAGGGACGATAGTGACATTAAGGGGCATCTTGACAAATACATGAATAGGATGGGAATAGAGGGATACGGAGCCAGGAAGTGTAGAAGATTGTAGTTTGGTCGGGCAGCATGGTCGGCACGGGCTTGGAGGGCCGAAGGGCCTGTTCAGGTGCTGTACATTTCTTTGTTCTTTGTTCATGGTGTGAGTGAGTGAGAGAGTGTGTGTGTGAGTGAGAGTGTGTGTGTTTGAAAGAGTGAGTGTGTGGGTGAGTGAGAGAGTGTGTGTGGGTGAGTGAGAGTGTGTGTGTGAGTGAGTGAGAGTGTGTGTTAGTGAGTGAGTGAGTGAGAGTGTGTGTGTGTGAGAGAGTGAGTAAAAGTGTATGTGAGTGAGTGAGAGTGTGTGAGTGAGTGAGAGTGTGTGAGTGAGTGAGAGTGTGTGTGTGTGAGAGGGTGAATGAAAGTGTGTGTGTGAGTGACTGAGAATGTGAGTGAGACTGTGTGTGAATGTGAGTGAGAGTGTGTGTGAGTGACTGAGCGTGTTTGTGTTTATGAGTGAGAGAGTGTGTGTGTGATTGAGAATGTGTGCGAGTGAGTGAGAGTGTGTGTGTGAGTGAGTGAGCGTGTTTGTGTTTATGAGTGAGAGAGTGTGTGTGACTCAGTGTGTGCGAGTGAGTGAGAGAGTCTGTGTATGAGCGAGAGTGAGAGAATAGGTGTGTGAGTGAGTATGTGGGTGTGTGAAAGTGTGTGTGTGAGTGAGTGAGAGCGTGTGTGTGTGTGTGTGAGTGAGTGAGTGTGTGGGTGAGTGAGAGAGTGTGTGTGTGAGTGAGAATGTGAGTGAGTGAGAGAATATGTGTGTGAGTGAGAGAGTATGTGGGTGAGTGAGAGAGTGTGTGAGTGAGTGAGAGACTATGTGTGTGAGTGAGAGAGTGTGTGCGTGTGAAAGAATGTGTGTGTGGGTGAGTGAGAGAGTGTGTGGGTGAGTGAGAGAGTGTGTGTGTGTGCGAGTGTGTGAGTGGTTGGGTGAGAGAGTGTGTGTGAGTGTGTACTTCAGTGAGTGATGAATTTGTCTGTGTGAGTGAGAGAGTGTGTGTGAGTGTGAGTGTGTGCTGAGTGAGTGAGAGTATGTGTGTGAATGAGAGTGTGTGTGAATGAGTGAGAGTGCGAGAGACAGAGTATGTGTAAGTGACTGAGAGATGGTGTGTGAGTGTGAGCTTAAGTGAGTGAGAGAGTGTGTGCGTGTGAATGGGGGTGTGAGTGAGTGTGTGAGTGAGAGAATGTGTGTGTGAGTGAGAGAGTGTGTCTCTGAAAGAGTGTCTGTGTGGGTGAGTGAGAATGTGTGTGTGAGTGAGAGAGTGTGTATGAGTGAGAGAGTGTCTGAGTGAGGGTGTGTGTTTGTGTGAGTGAGAAAGTGTGTGAGTGAGTGAGAGTGTGTGTGTGAGTGAGAGTGTGTGTGTGGGTGAGTGAGAGTGAGTGAATGTGTGAGTGAGAGTGTGTGTGTATGAGTGAGAGTGTGTGAGTGAGAGTGTGTGTGTATGAGTGAGAGTGTGTGTGTGTGAGTGAGTGTGTGAGAATGTGTGTGTGTGTGAGAGTGTGTGTGTGAGTGCAGCGAGTGTGAGTGAGAGAGTGTGTGAGTGAGAGAGTGTGTGTGTGAGTGAGAGTGTGTGTGGGTGAGTGAGAGAGTGTGTGGGTGTGTGTGTGTGAGTAAGTGAGTGAGTGTGTGGGTGAGTGAGAGAGTGTGTGAGTGAGTGAGTGTGTGGGCGAGTGAGAGAGTGTGTGTGCGCGTGAGAGTGTGAGTGAGTGAGAGACTATGTGTGTGAGTGAGAGAGTGTCTGTGTGAGTGAGAGAGTGTCTGAGTGAGGGTGTGTGTTTGTGTGAGTGAGAATGTGTGTGAGTGAGTGAGAGTGTGTGTGTGAGTGAGTGAGTGTGTCTGAGAGAGTGAGTGAAAGTGTGTGTGTGTGAGTGAGTGAGAGTGTGACTGAGAGTGTGTGTGAGTGAGAGAGTGTGTGTATTTATGAGTGAGAGCGTGGGTGTGACTGAGAGTGTGTGCGAGTGAGTGAGAGTGTGTGTACGAATGAGAGTGTGTGTGTGAGTGAGTGAGAGAGTTTGTGTGTGTGAAAGAATGAGTGTGTGGGTGAGTGAGAGAGTGTGTGTGTGAGTGAGTGTGTGAGTGAGAGAGTGTGTATGTGAGTGAGAGTGTGTGTACAGTGAATGGTAGAACCCTCAAGAGTATTGACAGTTAGAGAGATCTAGGTGGACAGGTGCACAGGTCACTGAAAGGGGCAACACAGGTGGAGAAGGTATTCAAGAAGGCATACGGCATGCTTGCCTTCATTGGCCGGGGCATTGAGTATAAGAATTGGCAAGTCATGTTGGAGCTGTGTAGAAACTTAGTTAGGCCACACTTGGAGTATAGTGTTCAATTCTGGTCGCCACACTACCAGAAGGATGTGGAGGCTTTAGAGAGGGTGCAGAAGAGATTGACCAGAATGTTGCCTGGTATGGAGGGCATTAGCTATGAGGAGCGGTTGAATGAACTTGGTTTGTTCTCACTGGAACGAAGGAGGTTGAGGGGCGACCTGATAGAGGTCTACAAAATTATGAGGGGCATAGACAGAGTGGATAGTCAGAGGCTTTTCCCTGGGGTAGAGGGGTCAATTACTAGGGGGCATAGGTTTAAGGTGAGAGGGGCAAGGTTTAGAGTAGATGTACGTGGCACGTTTTTTTCGCAGAGGGTAGTGGGTGCCTGGAACACGCTACCGGAGGAGGTGATGGAAGCAGGGACGATAGTGACATTAAGGGGCATCTTGACAAATACATGAATAGGATGGGAATAGAGGGATACGGAGCCAGGAAGTGTAGAAGATTGTAGTTTGGTCGGGCAGCATGGTCGGCACGGGCTTGGAGGGCCGAAGGGCCTGTTCAGGTGCTGTACATTTCTTTGTTCTTTGTTCATGGTGTGAGTGAGTGAGAGAGTGTGTGTGTGAGTGAGAGTGTGTGTGTTTGAAAGAGTGAGTGTGTGGGTGAGTGAGAGAGTGTGTGTGGGTGAGTGAGAGTGTGTGTGTGAGTGAGTGAGAGTGTGTGTTAGTGAGTGAGTGAGTGAGAGTGTGTGTGTGTGAGAGAGTGAGTAAAAGTGTATGTGAGTGAGTGAGAGTGTGTGAGTGAGTGAGAGTGTGTGAGTGAGTGAGAGTGTGTGTGTGTGAGAGGGTGAATGAAAGTGTGTGTGTGAGTGACTGAGAATGTGAGTGAGACTGTGTGTGAATGTGAGTGAGAGTGTGTGTGAGTGACTGAGCGTGTTTGTGTTTATGAGTGAGAGAGTGTGTGTGTGATTGAGAATGTGTGCGAGTGAGTGAGAGTGTGTGTGTGAGTGAGTGAGCGTGTTTGTGTTTATGAGTGAGAGAGTGTGTGTGACTCAGTGTGTGCGAGTGAGTGAGAGAGTCTGTGTATGAGCGAGAGTGAGAGAATAGGTGTGTGAGTGAGTATGTGGGTGTGTGAAAGTGTGTGTGTGAGTGAGTGAGAGCGTGTGTGTGTGTGTGTGAGTGAGTGAGTGTGTGGGTGAGTGAGAGAGTGTGTGTGTGAGTGAGAATGTGAGTGAGTGAGAGAATATGTGTGTGAGTGAGAGAGTATGTGGGTGAGTGAGAGAGTGTGTGAGTGAGTGAGAGACTATGTGTGTGAGTGAGAGAGTGTGTGCGTGTGAAAGAATGTGTGTGTGGGTGAGTGAGAGAGTGTGTGGGTGAGTGAGAGAGTGTGTGTGTGTGCGAGTGTGTCAGTGGTTGGGTGAGAGAGTGTGTGTGAGTGTGTACTTCAGTGAGTGATGAATTTGTCTGTGTGAGTGAGAGAGTGTGTGTGAGTGTGAGTGTGTGCTGAGTGAGTGAGAGTATGTGTGTGAATGAGAGTGTGTGTGAATGAGTGAGAGTGCGAGAGACAGAGTATGTGTAAGTGACTGAGAGATGGTGTGTGAGTGTGAGCTTAAGTGAGTGAGAGAGTGTGTGCGTGTGAATGGGGGTGTGAGTGAGTGTGTGAGTGAGAGAATGTGTGTGTGAGTGAGAGAGTGTGTCTCTGAAAGAGTGTCTGTGTGGGTGAGTGAGAATGTGTGTGTGAGTGAGAGAGTGTGTATGAGTGAGAGAGTGTCTGAGTGAGGGTGTGTGTTTGTGTGAGTGAGAAAGTGTGTGAGTGAGTGAGAGTGTGTGTGTGAGTGAGAGTGTGTGTGTGGGTGAGTGAGAGTGAGTGAATGTGTGAGTGAGAGTGTGTGTGTATGAGTGAGAGTGTGTGAGTGAGAGTGTGTGTGTATGAGTGAGAGTGTGTGTGTGTGAGTGAGTGTGTGAGAATGTGTGTGTGTGTGAGAGTGTGTGTGTGAGTGCAGCGAGTGTGAGTGAGAGAGTGTGTGAGTGAGAGAGTGTGTGTGTGAGTGAGAGTGTGTGTGGGTGAGTGAGAGAGTGTGTGGGTGTGTGTGTGTGAGTAAGTGAGTGAGTGTGTGGGTGAGTGAGAGAGTGTGTGAGTGAGTGAGTGTGTGGGCGAGTGAGAGAGTGTGTGTGCGCGTGAGAGTGTGAGTGAGTGAGAGACTATGTGTGTGAGTGAGAGAGTGTCTGTGTGAGTGAGAGAGTGTCTGAGTGAGGGTGTGTGTTTGTGTGAGTGAGAATGTGTGTGAGTGAGTGAGAGTGTGTGTGTGAGTGAGTGAGTGTGTCTGAGAGAGTGAGTGAAAGTGTGTGTGTGTGAGTGAGTGAGAGTGTGACTGAGAGTGTGTGTGAGTGAGAGAGTGTGTGTATTTATGAGTGAGAGCGTGGGTGTGACTGAGAGTGTGTGCGAGTGAGTGAGAGTGTGTGTACGAATGAGAGTGTGTGTGTGAGTGAGTGAGAGAGTTTGTGTGTGTGAAAGAATGAGTGTGTGGGTGAGTGAGAGAGTGTGTGTGTGAGTGAGTGTGTGAGTGAGAGAGTGTGTATGTGAGTGAGAGTGTGTGTACAGTGAATGGTAGAACCCTCAAGAGTATTGACAGTTAGAGAGATCTAGGTGGACAGGTGCACAGGTCACTGAAAGGGGCAACACAGGTGGAGAAGGTATTCAAGAAGGCATACGGCATGCTTGCCTTCATTGGCCGGGGCATTGAGTATAAGAATTGGCAAGTCATGTTGGAGCTGTGTAGAAACTTAGTTAGGCCACACTTGGAGTATAGTGTTCAATTCTGGTCGCCACACTACCAGAAGGATGTGGAGGCTTTAGAGAGGGTGCAGAAGAGATTGACCAGAATGTTGCCTGGTATGGAGGGCATTAGCTATGAGGAGCGGTTGAATGAACTTGGTTTGTTCTCACTGGAACGAAGGAGGTTGAGGGGCGACCTGATAGAGGTCTACAAAATTATGAGGGGCATAGACAGAGTGGATAGTCAGAGGCTTTTCCCTGGGGTAGAGGGGTCAATTACTAGGGGGCATAGGTTTAAGGTGAGAGGGGCAAGGTTTAGAGTAGATGTACGTGGCACGTTTTTTTCGCAGAGGGTAGTGGGTGCCTGGAACACGCTACCGGAGGAGGTGATGGAAGCAGGGACGATAGTGACATTAAGGGGCATCTTGACAAATACATGAATAGGATGGGAATAGAGGGATACGGAGCCAGGAAGTGTAGAAGATTGTAGTTTGGTCGGGCAGCATGGTCGGCACGGGCTTGGAGGGCCGAAGGGCCTGTTCAGGTGCTGTACATTTCTTTGTTCTTTGTTCATGGTGTGAGTGAGTGAGAGAGTGTGTGTGTGAGTGAGTGAGTGAGAGTGTGTGTGTGTGAGAGAGTGAGTAAAAGTGTATGTGAGTGAGTGAGAGTGTGTGTGTGGGTGAGTGAGTGAGAGTGTGTGAGTGAGTGAGAGTGTGTGAGTGAGTGAGAGTGTGTGTGTGTGAGAGGGTGAATGAAAGTGTGTGTGTGAGTGACTGAGAATGTGAGTGAGACTGTGTGTGAATGTGAGTGAGAGTGTGTGTGAGTGACTGAGCGTGTTTGTGTTTATGAGTGAGAGAGTGTGTGTGTGATTGAGAATGTGTGCGAGTGAGTGAGAGTGTGTGTGTGAGTGAGTGAGCGTGTTTGTGTTTATGAGTGAGAGAGTGTGTGTGTGACTCAGTGTGTGCGAGTGAGTGAGAGAGTGTGTGTATGACCGAGAGTGAGAGAATAGGTGTGTGAGTGAGTATGTGGGTGTGTGAAAGTGTGTGTGTGAGTGAGTGAGAGCGTGTGTGTGTGTGTGTGTGTGAGTGAGTGAGTGTGTGGGTGAGTGAGCGAGTGTGTGTGTGAGTGAGAATGTGAGTGAGTGAGAAAATATGTGTGTGAGTGAGAGAGTATGTGGGTGAGTGAGAGAGTGTGTGAGTGAGTGAGAGACTATGTGTGTGAGTGAGAGAGTGTGTGCGTGTGAAAGAATGTGTGTGTGGGTGAGTGAGAGAGTGTGTGGGTGAGTGAGAATGTGAGTGAGTGAGAAAATATGTGTGTGAGTGAGTGAGTGTGTGGGTGAGTGAGAGAGTGTGTGTGTGAGTGAGAATGTGAGTGAGTGAGAGAATATGTGTGTGAGTGGGAGAGTATGTGGGTGAGTGAGAGAGTGTGTGAGTGAGTGAGAGACTATGTGTGTGAGTGAGAGAGTGTGTGCGTGTGAACGAATGTGTGTGTGGGTGAGTGAGAGAGTGTGTGGGTGAGTGAGAGAGTGTGTGTGTGTGCGTGTGTGTGAGTGGTTGAGTGAGAGAGTGTGTGTGAGTGTGTACTTCAGTGAGTGATGAATTTGTCTGTGTGAGTGAGAGTGTGTGTGAATGAGTGAGAGAGTGTGTGTGAGTGTGAGTGTGTGCTGAGTGAGTGAGAGTATGTGTGTGAATGAGAGTGTGTGTGAATGAGTGAGAGTGCGAGAGACAGAGTGTGTGTAAGTGACTGAGAGATGGTGCGTGAGTGTGAGCTTAAGTGAGTGAGAGAGGGTGTGCGTGTGAATGGCGGTGTGAGTGAGTGTGTAAAAGAGTGTGTGTGAGTGAGAGAATGTGTGTGTGAGTGAGAGAGTGTGTCTCTGAAAGAGTGTCTGTGTGGGTGAGTGAGAATGTGTGTGTGAGTGAGAGAGTGTCTGAGTGAGGGTGTGTGTTTGTGTCAGTGAGAATGTGTGTGAGTGAGTGAGAGTGTGTAAGTGAGTGAGAATGTGAGTGAGTGAGAGAATATGTGTGTGAGTGGGAGAGTATGTGGGTGAGTGAGAGAGTGTGTGAGTGAGTGAGAGACTATGTGTGTGAGTGAGAGAGTGTGTGCGTGTGAAAGAATGTGTGTGTGGGTGAGTGAGAGAGTGTGTGGGTGAGTGAGAGAGTGTGTGTGTGTGCGTGTGTGTGAGTGGTTGAGTGAGAGAGTGTGTGTGAGTGTGTACTTCAGTGAGTGATGAATTTGTCTGTGTGAGTGAGAGTGTGTGTGAATGAGTGAGAGAGTGTGTGTGAGTGTGAGTGTGTGCTGAGTGAGTGAGAGTATGTGTGTGAATGAGAGTGTGTGTGAATGAGTGAGAGTGCGAGAGACAGAGTTTGTGTAAGTGACTGAGAGATGGTGTGTGAGTGTGAGCTTAAGTGAGTGAGAGAGGGTGTGCGTGTGAATGGGGGTGTGAGTGAGTGTGTAAAAGAGTGTGTGTGAGTGAGAGAATGTGTGTGTGAGTGAGAGAGTGTGTCTCTGAAAGAGTGTCTGTGTGGTGAGTGAGAATGTGTGTGTGAGTGAGAGAGTGTGTATGAGTGAGAGAGTGTCTGAGTGAGGGTGTGTGTTTGTGTGAGTGAGAATGTGTGTGAGTGAGTGAGAGTGTGTGTGTGAGTGCGAGTGTGTGTGTGGGTGAGTGAGAGTGAGTGAATGTGTGAGTGAGAGTGTGTGTGTATGAGTGAGAGTGTGTGAGTGAGAGTGTGTGTGTATGAGTGAGAGTGTGTGTGTGAGTGAGTGTGTGAGAATGTGTGTGTGTGAGAGTGTGTGTGTGAGTGCAGCGAGTGTGAGTGAGAGATTGTGTGGGTGAGTGAGAGAGTGTGTGGGTGTGTGTGTGTGTGAGTGAGTGAGTGAGTGTGTGGGTGAGTGAGAGAGTGTGTGAGTGAGTGTGTGGGCGAGTGAGAGAGTATGTGTGCGCGTGAGAGTGTGAGTGAGTGAGAGACTATGCGTGTGAGTGAGAGAGTGTCTGTGTGAGTGAGAGAGTGTCTGAGTGAGGGTGTGTGTTTGTGTGAGTGAGAATGTGTGTGAGTGAGTGAGAGTGTGTGTGTGAGTGAGAGTGTGTGTGTGGGTGAGTGAGAGTGAGTGAGTGTGTGAGTGAGAGTGTGTGTGTATGAGTGAGAGTGTGTGAGTGAGAGTGTGTATGAGTGAGAGTGTGTGTGTGAGTGAGTGTGTGAGAATGTGTGTGTGTGAGAGTGTGTGTGTGAGTGCAGCGAGTGTGAGTGAGAGAGTGTGTGTGTGAGTGAGAGTGTGTGTGGGTGAGTGAGAGAGTGTGTGGGTGTGTGTGTGTGTAAGTGAGTGAGTGAGTGTGTGGGTGAGTGAGAGAGTGTGTGAGTGAGTGAGTGTGTGGGCGCGTGAGAGAGTGTGTGGGCGCGTGAGAGAGTGTGTGTGCGCATGAGAGTGTGAGTGAGTGAGAGACAATGTGTGTGAGTGAGAGAGTGTCTGTGTGAGTGAGAGTGTGTGCGAGTGAGAGAGAGTGTGTGTATGAATGAGAGTGTGTGTGTGAGTGAGTGAGAGAGTTTGTGTGTGTGAAAGAATGAGTGTGTGGGTGAGTGAGAGAGTGTGTGTGTGAGTGAGTGAGTGTGTTTGTGTTTATGAGTGAGAGAGTGTGTGTGTGACTCAGTGTGTGCGAGTGAGTGAGAGAGTGTGTGTATGAGCGAGAGTGAGAGAATAGGTGTGTGAGTGAGTATGTGGGTGTGTGAAAGTGTGTGTGTGAGTGAGTGAGAGCGTGTGTGTGTGTGTGTGAGTGAGTGAGTGTGTGGGTGAGTGAGAGAGTGTGTGTGTGAGTGAGAATGTGAGTGAGTGAGAAAATATGTGTGTGAGTGAGAGAGTATGTGGGTGAGTGAGAGAGTGTGTGAGTGAGTGAGAGAGTGTGTGTGTGTGCGAGTGTGTGAGTGGTTGAGTGAGAGAGTGTGTGTGAGTGTGTACTTCAGTGAGTGATGAATTTGTCTGTGTGAGTGAGAGTGTGTGTGAATGAGTGAGAGAGTGTGTGTGAGTGTGAGTGTGTGCTGAGTGAGTGAGAGTATGTGTGTGAATGAGAGTGTGTGTGAATGAGTGAGAGTGCGAGAGACAGAGTGTGAGTAAGTGACTGAGAGATGGTGTGTGAGTATGAGCTTAAGTGAGTGAGAGAGTGTGTGCGTGTGAATGGGGGTGTGAGTGAGTGTGTAAAATAGTGTGTGTGAGTGAGAGAATGTGTGTGTGAGTGAGAGAGTGTGTCTCTGAAAGAGTGTCTGTGTGGGTGAGTGAGAATGTGTGTGTGAGTGAGAGAGTGTGTATGAGTGAGAGAGTGTCTGAGTGAGGGTGTGTGTTTGTGTGAGTGAGAATGTGTGTGAGTGAGTGAGAGTGTGTGTGTGAGTGAGAGTGTGTGTGTGGGTGAGTGAGAGTGAGTGAATGTGTGAGTGAGAGTGTGTGTGTATGAGTGAGAGTGTGTGAGTGAGAGTGTGTGTGTATGAGTGAGAGTGTGTGTGTGAGTGAGTGTGTGAGAATGTGTGTGTGTGAGAGTGTGTGTGCGCGTGAGAGTGTGAGTGAGTGAGAGACTATGCGTGTGAGTGAGAGAGTGTCTGTGTGAGTGAGAGAGTGTCTGAGTGAGGGTGTGTGTTTGTGTGAGTGAGAGTGTGTGTGTGAGTGAGTGTGTGAGAATGTGTGTGTGTGACAGTGTGTGTGTGTGAGTGCAGCGAGTGTGAGTGAGAGAGTGTGTGTATGAGTGAGAGTGTGTGAGTGAGAGTGTGTGTGTATGAGTGAGAGTGTGTGTGTGAGTGTGTGAGAATGTGTGTGTGTGAGAGTGTGTGTGTGAGTGCAGCGAGTGTGAGTGAGAGAGCGTGTGTGTGAGTGAGAGTGTGTGTTGGTGAGTGAGAGAGTGTATGGGTGTGTGTGTGAGTGAGTGAGTGAGTGAGTGTGTGGGTGAGTGAGAGAGTGTGTGTGCACGTGAGAGTGTGAGTGAGTGAGAGACTATGTGTGTGAGTGAGAGAGTGTCTGTGTGAGTGAGAGAGTGTCTGAGTGAGGGTGTGTGTTTGTGTGAGTGAGAATGTGTGTGAGTGAGTGTGTGAGAATGTGTGTGTGTGAGAGTGTGTGTGTGAGTGCAGCGAGTTTGAGTGAGAGAGTGTGTGTGTGAGTGAGAGTGTGTGTGTATGAGTGAGAGTGTGTGAGTGAGAGTGTGTGTGTATGAGTGAGAGTGTGTGTGTGAGTGAGTGTGTGAGAATGTGTGTGTGTGAGAGTGTGTGTGTGAGTGCAGCGAGTGTGAGTGAGAGAGTGTGTGTGTGAGTGAGAGTGTGTGTGGGTGAGTGAGAGAGTGTGTGGGTGTGTGTGTGTGTGAGTGAGTGAGTGAGTGTGTGGGTGAGTGAGAGAGTGTGTGAGTGAGTGAGTGTGTGGGCGAGTGAGAGAGTGTGTGTGCGCGTGAGAGTGTGAGTGAGTGAGAGACTACGTGTGTGAGTGAGAGAGTGTCTGTGTGAGTGAGAGTGTGTGTGTGAGTGAGTGAGAGTGTGTGTGTGAATGAGAGTGAGTGTGTGAGTGTGAGAGAGTGTGTGTGAAAGAGTGTGTGTGTGAAAGATTGTGTGGCTGAGTGAGAGAGTGTGTGTGTGTGTGAGTGAGTGAGTGTGAGTGTGTGTGTGTGACTAAGAGTGTGTGAGTGAGAGTGTGTGTGTGTATGAGTGAGGGTGTGTGTGAGTGAGTGAGAGTGTTACCGAGTGTGTGTGTGAGTAAGTGTGTGTGTGGGTGAGTGAGAGAGTGTCTGTGTGTGTGTGTGTGTGTGTGTGGGTGAGTGAGAGAGTGTGTGAGTGAGTGAGTCTGTGGTCGAGTGAGAGAATGTGTGTGTGCGTGCGAGTGTGAGTGAGTGAGAGAATATGTGTGTGAGTGAGAGAGTGTGTGTGTGAGTGAGAGTGTGTGTGTGACTAAGTGAGAGAGTGTGTGTGTGAATGAGAGTGTGTGTGAGTGAGTGAGAGTGTGAGTGAGGGTGTGTGTGTGAGTTAGTGACAGTGAGAGAGTCTGTGTGTGAGTGTGTGTGTTAGTGTGAGTGTGTGCTTGAGTGAGCGCGAGAGTGTGTGTGTGGGTGAGTGAGTGTGTGTGTGTGAGTGAGTGAGTGGTTGAGTGAGAGAGTGTGTGTGTGAGTGAGAATGAGTGAGAGTGTAAGTGAGAGTGTGTGTTTGAGTGAGTGAGAGTGTGTGAGTGAGTGAGAGTGTGTGTGTATGATTGAGAGCGTGTGTGAGTGACAGTGTGAGTGAGAGAGTCTGTGTGTGTGAGAGTGAGAGTGTGTGTGAGTGAGAGTGTGTGGGTGAGTGAGAGAGTGTGTGTGAGTGAGAGAATAGGCGTGTGAGTGAGAGAATATGTGGGTAAGTGAGAGAGTGTGTGGGTGAGTGAGAGTGTGTGTGTGTGTGAGTGAGTGAGTGTGTGGGTGAGTGAGTGTGTGTGTAGAGTGAGAGAAAATGTGTGTGAGTGAGTATGAGGGTGTGTGAAAGAATGTGTGTGAGTGAGTGAGAGCGTGTGTATGTGTGTGAGTGAGTGAGTGTGTGGGTGAGTGAGAGAGTGTGTGTGTGAGTGAGAGTGTGAGTGAGTGAGAGAGTATGTGTGACTGAGAGTGTGTGCGAGTGAGTGAGAGTGTGTGTATGAGTGAGAGTGTGTGTGAGTGAGTGAGAGAGATTATGTGTGTGAAAGACTGAGTGTGTGGGTGAGTGAGAGAGTGTGTGGGTGAGTGAGAGAGTGTGTGTGAGTGTGAGTGAGTGAGTGGTTGAGTGAGAGAGTGTGTGTGAGTGAGTGAGAGAGTGTGTGTGAGTTAGTGAGAGAGTGTGCCTGTGAGTGGGTGCGATTGAGTGTATGAGTGAGACTATGTGTGTGTGAGTGAGAGTATGGGTGTATGAGGGAGAGTGTGTGTATGAGTGAGAGTGTGAGTGTGAGTGAGAGGGAGTGAGAGTGTGAGTGAGAATGTGTGGGTGAGTGAGAGAGTGAGTGTGAATGAGTGAGCGAGTGTGTGTGAGTGAGAGTGTGTGTGTGAGTGAGAGAGTGTGTGTGAATGTGAGTGTGTGCTTGAGAGAGTGAGAGTGTGTGTGTGTGTGTGAGAGTGTGTGTGTGGGTGAGTGAGAGTGTGTGCGAGTGAAAGTGTGTGTGAGTGAGTGAGTGTGTATGCAAGTGAGAGTGTGTGTGTGAGTGAGTGAGAGTGTGTGAGTGAGAGTGTGTGTCAGTGAGTGAGAGTGTGAGCGAGGGTGTGTGTGTGAGTGAGTGAGAGTGTGTGAGTGAGAGTGTGTGTCAGTGACTGAGAGTGTGAGCGAGGGTGTGTGTGTGAGTGAGTGAGAGTGAGAGAGTGTGTGTGAGTGAGAGTGTGTGTGTGAGTGAGTGAGTGGTTGAGTGAGAGAGTGTGTGTGTGAGTGAGAAGGAGTGAGAGTGTGAGTGAGAGTGTGTGTGTGAGTGAGTGAGAGTGTGTGAGTGAGTGAGAGTGTGTGCGTGTATGAGTGAGAGTGTGTGTGTGAGTGAGGGTGTGAGTGAGAGAGTGTGTTTGTGAGTGATAGTGTGTGTGAGTGAGTGAGTGTGTGAGAAAGTGTGAGTGTGTCGGTGAGTGTGTGTGAGTGAGTGAGTGTGTGGGTGAGTGAGAGAATATGTGGGTGTGTGTGTGTGTGTGAGTGAGAGAGTGTGTGTGTGAGTGAGAGTGTGTGTGTGAGTGAGTGAGGGAGTGTGTGGGTGAATGAGTGTGTGGGTGGGTGAGAGAGTGTGTGTGTGAGTGAGAGTGTGAGTGTGAGTGAGTGAGGGAGTGTGTGTGTGAATGAGAGTGTGTGGGTGAGTGAGAGAGTGTGTGTGTGTGTGTGTGTGTGTGAGTGAGTGAGTGATTGTGTGGGTGAGTGAGGGAGTGTTTGTGAGTGTGAGTGAGTGAGTGGTTGAGTGAGAGAGTGTGTGTGAGTGAGTGAGAGAGTGTGTTTGAGTTAGTGAGAGAGTGTGCGTGTGAGTGGGTGCGATTGAGTGTATGAGTGAGACTATGTGTGTGTGAGTGATAGTATGGGTGTATGAGGGAGAGTGAGAGAGTTTGTGTGTGTGAAAGACTGAGTGTGTGGGTGAGTGAGAGAGTGTGTGGGTGAGTGAGAGAGTGTGTGTGAGTGTGAGTGAGTGAGTGGTTGAGTGAGAGAGTGTGTGTGAGTGAGTGAGAGAGTGTGTGTGAGTTAGTGAGAGAGTGTGCGTGTGAGTGGGTGCGATTGAGTGTATGAGTGAGACTATGTGTGTGTGAGTGATAGTATGGGTGTATGAGGGAGAGTGAGAGAGTTTGTGTGTGTGAAAGACTGAGTGTGTGGGTGAGTGAGAGAGTGTGTGGGTGAGTGAGAGAGTGTGTGTGAGTGTGAGTGAGTGAGTGGTTGAGTGAGAGAGTGTGTGTGAGTGAGTGAGAGAGTGTGTGTGAGTTAGTGAGAGAGTGTGCGTGTGAGTGGGTGCGATTGAGTGTATGAGTGAGACTATGTGTGTGTGAGTGAGAGTATGGGTGTATGAGGGAGAGTGTGTGTATGAGTGAGAGTGTGTGTGTGAGTGAGAAGGAGTGAGAGTGTGAGTGAGAATGTGTGGGTGAGTGAGAGAGTGAGTGTGAATGAGTGAGCGAGTGTGTGTGAGTGAGAGTGTGTGTGTGAGTGAGAGAGTGTGTGTGAATGTGAGTGTGTGCTTGAGTGAGTGAGAGTGTGTGTGTGTGAGAGTGTGTGTGTGGGTGAGTGAGAGTGTGTGCGAGTGAAAGTGTGTGTGAGTGAGTGAGAGAGTGTGTATGCAAGTGAGAGTGTGTGTGTGAGTGAGTGAGAGTGTGTGAGAGAGAGTGTGTGTCAGTGAGTGAGAGTGTGAGCGAGGGTGTGTGTGTGAGTGAGTGAGAGTGTGTGAGTGAGAGTGTGTGTCAGTGAGTGAGAGTGTGAGCGAGGGTGTGTGTGTGAGTGAGTGAGAGTGAGAGAGTGTGTGTGTGAGTGAGAGTGTGTGTGTGAGTGAGTGAGAGTGTGTGTTAGTGAGTGAGTGAGTGAGAGTGTGTGTGTGTGAGAGAGGGAGTAAAAGTGTATGTGAGTGAGTGAGAGTGTGTGTGTGTGAGAGAGTGAGTAAAAGTGTATGTGAGTGAGTGAGAGTGTGTGTGTGGGTGAGTGAGTGAGAGTGTGTGAGTGAGTGAGAGTGTGTGAGTGAGTGAGAGTGTGTGTGTGTGAGAGGGTGAATGAAAGTGTGTGTGTGAGTGACTGAGAATGTGAGTGAGACTGTGTGTGAATGTGAGTGAGAGTGTGTGTGAGTGTGTATGTGACTGAGCGTGTGTGTGAGTGAGAGTGCGTGTGCGTGAGTGAGAGTGTATGTGAGTGAGTGAGAGTGAGTGTGAGTGAGTGAGAGTGCGTGAGTGGGAGAGTGTGTGTGTGAGTGGGTGAGAGTGTGTGTATGAGCGAGAGGATGTGTGTGTGAGTGAGTGAGATAGCGTGTATGTGTGTGAGTGTGTGTGTGAGTGAGAGAGTGTGTGTGTGGGTGAGAGTGTGTGAGTGGGAGAGTGTGTGTGTGAGTGGGTGAGAGTGTGTGTATGAGTGAGAGGATGTGTGTGTGAGTGAGTGAGAGAGCGTGTCTGTGTGTGAGTGCGTGTGTGTGAGTGAGAGTGTATGTGAGTGAGTGTGTGTGGGTGAGAGTGTGTGAGTGGGAGAGTGTGTGTGTGAGTGGGTGAGAGTGTGTGTATGAGTGAGAGGATGTGTGTGTGAGTGAGTGAGACAGCGTGTCTGTGTGTGAGTGTGTGTGTGAATGAGTGAGAGTGTGTGTGAGTGTGTGTGTGACTGAGCGTGTGTGTGAGTGAGAGTGCGTGTGTGTGAGTGAGAATGTATGTGAGTGAGTGAGAGTGCCAGTGACAGTGTGTGTGTAAGTGAGTGAGAGATTGTGTGTGAGTGTGAGCTTAAGTGAGTGAGAGAGTGTGTGCGTGTGAATGGGGGGGTGTGTGAGTGTGTGAAAGAGTGTGTGGGTGAGTGTGTGTGTGACTGAGCGTGTGTGTGAGTGAGAGTGCGTGTGTGTGAGTGAGAATGTATGTGAGTGAGTGAGAGTGCCAGTGACAGTGTGTGTGTAAGTGAGTGAGAGATTGTGTGTGAGTGTGAGATTAAGTGAGTGAGAGAGTGTGTGCGTGTGAATGGGGGTGTGTGTGAGTGTGTGAAAGAGTGTGTGGGTGAGTGAGTTAGTGTGTGTGAAAGAGTGAGTGTGTGGGTGAGTGAGTGTGTGTGAGTGAGTGAGCAGTGTGTGGGTGAGTGAGTGAGTGTGCGTGTGAGTGAGTGAGAGAGTGTGTGTGAGTGAGGGAGTGTGTGTGAGTGAGAGAGAGTGTCTGAGTGAGAGCGTATGTGTGTGTGAGTGGGTGAGAGTGTGTGTATGAGTGAGAGCATGTGTGTGTGTGTGTGAGTGAGAGTGTGTGTGTGTGAGTGTGTACTTCAGTGAATAATGAATTTGTGTGTGAATGAGAGTGTGAGTGAATGAGTGAGTGAGTGTGTGTGAGTGTGAGTGTGTGCTGAGTGAGTGAGAGTGTGTGTGTGTGAATGAGAGTGTGTGTGTTTGAATGAGAGTGTGTGTGAATGAGTGAGAGTGCCAGTGACAGTGTGTGTGTAAATGAGTGAGAGATTGTGTGTGAGTGTGAGCTTACGTGAGTGAGAGAGTGTGTGCGTGTGAATGGGGGGGGGGGTGTGAGTGTGTGAAAGAGTGTGTGTGAGTGAGAGAATGTGTGTGTGAGTGAGAGAGTGTGTCTCTGAAAGAGTGTCTGTGTGGGTGAGTGAGAGAATGTTTGTGTGAGCGAGAGAGTGTTTGTGTGTGAGAGTGTGTGCTAGAGTGAGTGATTAATTTGTGTGTGTGAGTGAGAGTGTATGTGAGTGAGTGGGTGTGTGAAAGAGTGAGTGTGTGGATGAGTGAGAATGGATGTGAGTGAATGAGAGAGTGTGTGTGTGAAAGAGTGATTGTGTGGGTGAGTGAGAGAGTGTGTGTGAGTGAGAGTGTGTGTGTGAGAGTGTGTGTGAGTGAGCGAGTCTGTGTGAGCGTGTGCTTGAGTGAGTGAGAGAGTGTATGTGTGAGTGAGAATGGTTGTGAGTGAATGAGAGAGTGTGTGTGTGTGAAAGAGTGATTGTGTGGGTGAGTGAGAGAGTGTGTGTGAGTGTGAGGGTGTGTTGGGTGAGTGAGAGTGTGTGTGAGTGAGTGAGAGAGTGTGTGTGTGAGTGAGTGAGTTAGTGTGTGTGAAAGAGTGAGTGTGTGGGTGAGTGAGAGAGTGTGTGTGAGTGAGTGAGGAGTGTGTGGATGAGTGAGAGAGTGTGCGTGTGAGTGAGTGAGAGTGTGTGTATGAGTGAGAGAATGTGTGTGTGAGTGAGTGAGTGAGCGTGTCTGTGTGTGAGTGTGTGTGTGAGTGAGAGAGTGTGTGTGTGAGTGAGAGTGTGTGAGTGGGAGAGTGTGTGTGTGAGAGTGTGTGTGAGTGAGAGTGTGTGTGAGCGTGTGCTTGATTGAATGAGAGAGTGTATGTGTGAGTGAGAATGGATGTGAGTGAATGAGAGAGTGTGTGTGTGAAAGAGTGATTGTGTGGGTGAGTGAGAGAGTGTGTGTGAGTGTGAGAGTGTGTTGGGTGAGTGAGAGTGTGTGTGAGTGAGTGAGAGTGTGTGTGTGTGAGTGAGTGAGTTAGTGTGGGTGAAAGAGTGAGTGTGTGGGTGAGTGAGTGTGTGTGAGTGAGTGAGGAGTGTGTGTGTGAGTGAGAGTGTGTGTGTGAGAGTGTGTGTGAGTGAGAGTGTGTGTGAGCGTGTGCTTGATTGAATGAGAGAGTGTATGTGTGAGTGAGAATGGATGTGAGTGAATGAGAGAGTGTGTGTGTGAAAGAGTGAGTGTGTGTGTGAGTGAGAGAGTGTGTGTGTGGGTGAGAGTGTGTGAGTGGGAGAGTGTGTGTGTGAGTGGGTGAGAGTGTGTGTATGAGTGAGAGGATGTGTGTGTGAGTGAGTGAGAGAGCGTGTCTGTGTGTGAGTGCGTGTGTGTGAGTGAGAGTGTATGTGAGTGAGTGTGTGTGGGTGAGAGTGTGTGAGTGGGAGAGTGTGTGTGTGAGTGGGTGAGAGTGTGTGTATGAGTGAGAGGATGTGTGTGTGAGTGAGACAGCGTGTCTGTGTGTGAGTGTGTGTGTGAATGAGTGAGAGTGTGTGTGAGTGTGTGTGTGACTGAGCGTGTGTGTGAGTGAGAGTGCGTGCGTGTGAGTGAGAATGTATGTGAGTGAGTGAGAGTGCCAGTGACAGTGTGTGTGTAAGTGAGTGAGAGATTGTGTGTGAGTGTGAGCTTAAGTGAGTGAGAGAGTGTGTGCGTGTGAATGGGGGGGGGTGTGAGTGTGTGAAAGAGTGTGTGGGTGAGTGTGTGTGTGACTGAGCGTGTGTGTGAGTGAGAGTGCGTGTGTGTGAGTGAGAATGTATGTGAGTGAGTGAGAGTGCCAGTGACAGTGTGTGTGTAAGTGAGTGAGAGATTGTGTGTGAGTGTGAGATTAAGTGAGTGAGAGAGTGTGTGCGTGTGAATGGGGGTGTGTGTGAGTGTGTGAAAGAGTGTGTGGGTGAGTGAGTTAGTGTGTGTGAAAGAGTGAGTGTGTGGGTGAGTGAGTGTGTGTGAGTGAGTGAGGAGTGTGTGGGTGAGTGAGTGAGTGTGCGTGTGAGTGAGTGAGAGAGTGTGTGTGAGTGAGGGAGTGTGTGTGAGTGAGAGAGAGTGTCTGAGTGAGAGCGTATGTGTGTGTGAGTGGGTGAGAGTGTGTGTATGAGTGAGAGCATGTGTGTGTGTGTGTGAGTGAGAGTGTGTGTGTGTGAGTGTGTACTTCAGTGAATAATGAATTTGTGTGTGAATGAGAGTGTGAGTGAATGAGTGAGTGAGTGTGTGTGAGTGTGAGTGTGTGCTGAGTGAGTGAGAGTGTGTGTGTGTGAATGAGAGTGTGTGTGTTTGAATGAGAGTGTGTGTGAATGAGTGAGAGTGCCAGTGACAGTGTGTGTGTAAATGAGTGAGAGATTGTGTGTGAGTGTGAGCTTACGTGAGTGAGAGAGTGTGTGCGTGTGAATGGGGGGGGGGGTGTGAGTGTGTGAAAGAGTGTGTGTGAGTGAGAGAATGTGTGTGTGAGTGAGAGAGTGTGTCTCTGAAAGAGTGTCTGTGTGGGTGAGTGAGAGAATGTTTGTCTGAGTGAGAGCGTATGTGTGTGTGAGTGGGTGAGAGTGTGTGTATGAGTGAGAGCATGTGTGTGTGTGTGTGAGTGAGAGTGTGTGTGTGTGAGTGTGAACTTCAGTGAATAATGAATTTGTGTGTGAATGAGAGTGTGAGTGAATGAGTGAGTGAGTGTGTGTGAGTGTGAGTGTGTGCTGAGTGAGTGAGAGTGTGTGTGTGTGAATGAGAGTGTGTGTGTTTGAATGAGAGTGTGTGTGAATGAGTGAGAGTGCCAGTGACAGTGTGTGTGTAAATGAGTGAGAGATTGTGTGTGAGTGTGAGCTTACGTGAGTGAGAGAGTGTGTGCGTGTGAATGGGGGGGGGGTGTGAGTGTGTGAAAGAGTGTGTGTGAGTGAGAGAATGTGTGTGTGAGTGAGAGAGTGTGTCTCTGAAAGAGTGTCTGTGTGGGTGAGTGAGAGAATGTTTGTGTGAGCGAGAGAGTGTTTGTGTGTGAGAGTGTGTGCTAGAGTGAGTGATTAATTTGTGTGTGTGAGTGAGAGTGTATGTGAGTGAGTGGGTGTGTGAAAGAGTGAGTGTGTGGATGAGTGAGAATGGATGTGAGTGAATGAGAGAGTGTGTGTGTGAAAGAGTGATTGTGTGGGTGAGTGAGAGAGTGTGTGTGAGTGAGAGTGTGTGTGTGAGAGTGTGTGTGAGTGAGCGAGTCTGTGTGAGCGTGTGCTTGAGTGAGTGAGAGAGTGTATGTGTGAGTGAGAATGGTTGTGAGTGAATGAGAGAGTGTGTGTGTGTGAAAGAGTGATTGTGTGGGTGAGTGAGAGAGTGTGTGTGAGTGTGAGTGTGTGTTGGGTGAGTGAGAGTGTGTGTGAGTGAGTGAGAGAGTGTGTGTGTGAGTGAGTGAGTTAGTGTGTGTGAAAGAGTGAGTGTGTGGGTGAGTGAGAGAGTGTGTGTGAGTGAGTGAGGAGTGTGTGGATGAGTGAGAGAGTGTGCGTGTGAGTGAGTGAGAGTGTGTGTATGAGTGAGAGAATGTGTGTGTGAGTGAGTGAGTGAGCGTGTCTGTGTGTGAGTGTGTGTGTGAGTGAGAGAGTGTGTGTGTGAGTGAGAGTGTGTGAGTGGGAGAGTGTGTGTGTGAGAGTGTGTGTGAGTGAGAGTGTGTGTGAGCGTGTGCTTGATTGAATGAGAGAGTGTATGTGTGAGTGAGAATGGATGTGAGTGAATGAGAGAGTGTGTGTGTGAAAGAGTGATTGTGTGGGTGAGTGAGAGAGTGTGTGTGAGTGTGAGTGTGTGTTGGGTGAGTGAGTGAGAGAGTGTGTGTGTGAAAGAGTGTGTGTGTGAGTGAGAGTGTGTGAGAGTGAGTGAGAGAATGTGTGTGTGTGTGAGTGGGAGACTGTGTGTGTGAGTGGGTGAGAGTGTGTGTATGAGTGAGTGTATGTGTGTGTGAGTGAGTGAGAGAGTTTGTGTGTGTGTGTGTGTGTGTGCTTGAGTGAGTGATGAATTTGTGTGTGTGAGTGAGAGTGTATGTGAGTGAGTGGGTGTGTGAAAGAGTGAGTGTGTGGATGAGTGAGAATGGATGTGAGTGAATGAGAGAGTGTGTGTGTGAAAGAGTGATTGTGTGGGTGAGTGAGAGAGTGTGTGTGAGTGAGAGTGTGTGTGTGAGAGTGTGTGTGAATGAGCGAGTCTGTGTGAGCGTGTGCTTGAGTGAGTGAGAGAGTGTATGTGTGAGTGAGAATGGTTGTGAGTGAATGAGAGAGTGTGTGTGTGTGAAAGAGTGATTGTGTGGGTGAGTGAGAGAGTGTGTGTGAGTGTGAGTGTGTGTTGGGTGAGTGAGAGTGTGTGTGAGTGAGTGAGAGAGTGTGTGTGTGAGTGAGTGAGTTAGTGTGTGTGAAAGAGTGAGTGTGTGGGTGAGTGAGAGAGTGTGTGTGAGTGAGTGAGGAGTGTGTGGATGAGTGAGAGAGTGTGCGTGTGAGTGAGTGAGAGTGTGTGTATGAGTGAGAGAATGTGTGTGTGAGTGAGTGAGTGAGCGTGTCTGTGTGTGAGTGTGTGTGTGAGTGAGAGAGTGTGTGTGTGAGTGAGAGTGTGTGAGTGGGAGAGTGTGTGTGTGAGAGTGTGTGTGAGTGAGAGTGTGTGTGAGCGTGTGCTTGATTGAATGAGAGAGTGTATGTGTGAGTGAGAATGGATGTGAGTGAATGAGAGAGTGTGTGTGTGAAAGAGTGATTGTGTGGGTGAGTGAGAGAGTGTGTGTGAGTGTGAGAGTGTGTTGGGTGAGTGAGAGTGTGTGTGAGTGAGTGAGAGTGTGTGTGTGTGAGTGAGTGAGTTAGTGTGGGTGAAAGAGTGAGTGTGTGGGTGAGTGAGTGTGTGTGAGTGAGTGAGGAGTGTGTGTGTGAGTGAGAGTGTGTGTGTGAGAGTGTGTGTGAGTGAGAGTGTGTGTGAGCGTGTGCTTGATTGAATGAGAGAGTGTATGTGTGAGTGAGAATGGATGTGAGTGAATGAGAGAGTGTGTGTGTGAAAGAGTGAGTGTGTGTGTGAGTGAGAGAGTGTGTGTGTGGGTGAGAGTGTGTGAGTGGGAGAGTGTGTGTGTGAGTGGGTGAGAGTGTGTGTATGAGTGAGAGGATGTGTGTGTGAGTGAGTGAGAGAGCGTGTCTGTGTGTGAGTGCGTGTGTGTGAGTGAGAGTGTATGTGAGTGAGTGTGTGTGGGTGAGAGTGTGTGAGTGGGAGAGTGTGTGTGTGAGTGGGTGAGAGTGTGTGTATGAGTGAGAGGATGTGTGTGTGAGTGAGACAGCGTGTCTGTGTGTGAGTGTGTGTGTGAATGAGTGAGAGTGTGTGTGAGTGTGTGTGTGACTGAGCGTGTGTGTGAGTGAGAGTGCGTGTGTGTGAGTGAGAATGTATGTGAGTGAGTGAGAGTGCCAGTGACAGTGTGTGTGTAAGTGAGTGAGAGATTGTGTGTGAGTGTGAGCTTAAGTGAGTGAGAGAGTGTGTGCGTGTGAATGGGGGGGGGTGTGAGTGTGTGAAAGAGTGTGTGGGTGAGTGTGTGTGTGACTGAGCGTGTGTGTGAGTGAGAGTGCGTGTGTGTGAGTGAGAATGTATGTGAGTGAGTGAGAGTGCCAGTGACAGTGTGTGTGTAAGTGAGTGAGAGATTGTGTGTAAGTGAGTGAGAGATTGTGTGTGAGTGTGAGATTAAGTGAGTGAGAGAGTGTGTGCGTGTGAATGGGGGTGTGTGTGAGTGTGTGAAAGAGTGTGTGGTTGAGTGAGTTAGTGTGTGTGAAAGAGTGAGTGTGTGGGTGAGTGAGTGTGTGTGAGTGAGTGAGGAGTGTGTGGGTGAGTGAGTGAGTGTGCGTGTGAGTGAGTGAGAGAGTGTGTGTGAGTGAGGGAGTGTGTGTGAGTGAGAGAGAGTGTCTGAGTGAGAGCGTATGTGTGTGTGAGTGGGTGAGAGTGTGTGTATGAGTGAGAGCATGTGTGTGTGTGTGTGAGTGAGAGTGTGTGTGTGTGAGTGTGTACTTCAGTGAATAATGAATTTGTGTGTGAATGAGAGTGTGAGTGAATGAGTGAGTGAGTGTGTGTGAGTGTGAGTGTGTGCTGAGTGAGTGAGAGTGTGTGTGTGTGAATGAGAGTGTGTGTGTTTGAATGAGAGTGTGTGTGAATGAGTGAGAGTGCCAGTGACAGTGTGTGTGTAAATGAGTGAGAGATTGTGTGTGAGTGTGAGCTTACGTGAGTGAGAGAGTGTGTGCGTGTGAATGGGGGGGGGGGTGTGAGTGTGTGAAAGAGTGTGTGTGAGTGAGAGAATGTGTGTGTGAGTGAGAGAGTGTGTCTCTGAAAGAGTGTCTGTGTGGGTGAGTGAGAGAATGTTTGTGTGAGTGAGAGAGTGTGTGTGTGTGAGAGTGTGTGCTAGAGTGAGTGATTAATTTGTGTGTGTGAGTGAGAGTGTATGTGAGTGAGTGGGTGTGTGAAAGAGTGAGTGTGTGTATGAGTGAGAATGGATGTGAGTGAATGAGAGAGTGTGTGTGTGAAAGAGTGATTGTGTGGGTGAGTGAGAGAGGGTGTGTGAGTGAGAGTGTGTGTGTGAGAGTGTGTGTGAGTGAGCGAGTCTGTGTGAGCGTGTGCTTGAGTGAGTGAGAGAGTGTATGTGTGAGTGAGAATGGTTGTGAGTGAATGAGAGAGTGTGTGTGTGTGAAAGAGTGATTGTGTGGGTGAGTGAGAGAGTGTGTGTGTGAGTGAGTGAGTTAGTGTGTGTGAAAGAGTGAGTGTGTGGGTGAGTGAGAGAGTGTGTGTGAGTGAGTGAGGAGTGTGTGGATGAGTGAGAGAGTGTGCGTGTGAGTGAGTGAGAGTGTGTGTATGAGTGAGAGAATGTGTGTGTGAGTGAGTGAGTGAGCGTGTCTGTGTGTGAGTGTGTGTGTGAGTGAGAGAGTGTGTGTGTGAGTGAGAGTGTGTGAGTGGGAGAGTGTGTGTGTGAGTGGGTGAGAGTGTGTGTATGAGTGAGAGGATGTGTGTGTGAGTGAGTGAGAGAGCGTGTCTGTGTGTGAGTGTGTGTGTGAATGAGTGAGAGTGTGTGTGAGTGTGTGTGTGACTGAGCGTGTGTGTGAGTGAGAGTGCGTGTGTGTGAGTGAGAGTGTATGTGAGTGAGTGAGAATGAGTGTGTGTGTGTGAAAGGGTGAACACTCTCACCCTGAGTATCAGTGTGTGCTTGAGTGAGTGATGAATTTGTGTGTGTGAGTGAGAGTGTATGTGAGTGAGTGAAAGGGTGTGTGTGTGTGAAAGAGTGAGTTTGTGGGTGAGTGAGAGAGTGTGTGTGTGAGTGAGAGGTTGTGTGTGAGTGTGAGCTTGAGTTAGTGAGAGAGTGTGTGTGTGTGAAAGAGTGTGTGTGCAAGTGAGAGTGTGTGTGATTGAGAGAGTGTGTCTGTGAAAGAGGGTTTGTGTGGGTGATGAGAGAGAATGTGTGTGAGTGAGAGTATGTGTGAATGAGTGAGAGAGTATGTGTGTGAGTGAGAGTTTGTGTGTGAATGAGTGAGCGAGTATGTGTGAATGAGAGTGTGTGTGTGAGTGAGTGAGAGAGTGTGTGTGTGAAAGAGTGTGTGTGTGAGTGAGAGTGTGTGAGAGTGAGTGAGAGAATGTGTGTGTGTGTGAGTGGGAGACTGTGTGTGTGAGTGGGTGAGAGTGTGTGTATGAGTGAGTGTATGTGTGTGTGAGTGAGTGAGAGAGTTTGTGTGTGTGTGTGTGTGTGCTTGAGTGAGTGATGAATTTGTGTGTGTGAGTGAGAGTGTATGTGAGTGAGTGAGTGTGTGAAAGAGTGAGTGTGTGGATGAGTGAGAATGGATGTGAGTGAATGAGAGAGTGTGTGTGTGAAAGAGTGATTGTGTGGGTGAGTGAGAGAGTGTGTGTGAGTGAGAGTGTGTGTTGGGTGAGTGAGAGTGTGTGTGAGTGAGTGTGAGAGTGTGTGTGTGAGTGAGAGTGTGTGTGTGAGAGTGTGTGTGAGTGAGAGTGTGTGTGAGCGTGTGCTTGATTGAATGAGAGAGTGTATGTGTGAGTGAGAATGGATGTGAGTGAATGAGAGAGTGTGTGTGTGAAAGAGTGATTGTGTGGGTGAGTGAGAGAGTGTGTGTGAGTGTGAGAGTGTGTTGGGTGAGTGAGAGTGTGTGTGAGTGAGTGAGAGTGTGTGTGTGTGAGTGAGTGAGTTAGTGTGTGTGAAAGAGTGAGTGTGTGGGTGAGTGAGTGTGTGTGAGTGAGTGAGGAGTGTGTGGGTGAGTGAGAGAGTGTGCGTGTGAGTGAGTGAGAGAGTGTGTGAGTGAGGGAGTGTGTGTGAGTGAGAGAGAGTGTCTGAGTGAGAGTGTATATGTGTGTAAGTGGGTGAGAGTGTGTGTATGAGTGAGAGGATGTGTGTGTGTGTGAGTGAGAGTGTGTGTGTGAGTGTGTACTTCAGTGAGTGATGAATTTGTGTGTGTGAATGAGAGTGTGTGTGTGAGTGTGTGCTGAGTGAGTGAGAGTGTGTGTGTGAATGAGAGAGTGTGTGTGAGTGAGAGAGTGTGTGAGTGAGAGTGTGTGTGTATGAGTGAGAGTGTGTGTGTGAGTGAGTGTGTGAGAATGTGTGTGTGTGAGAGTGTGTGTGTGAGTGCTGCGAGTGTGAGTGAGAGTGTGTGTGTCTGAGTGAGAGTGTATGTGAGTGAGTGAGAGTGTGTGTGTGTGAGAGAGTGTGTGTGTGAGTGAGAGTGTGTGAGTGAGAGTATGTGTGAATGAGTGAGAGAGTATGTGTGTGAGTGAGAGTTTGTGTGTGAATGAGTGAGCGAGTATGTGTGAATGAGAGTGTGTGTGAGTGAGTGAGAGAGTGTGTGTGTGAAAGAGTGTGTGTGTGAGTGAGAGTGTGTGAGAGTGAGTGAGAGAATGTGTGTGTGTGTGAGTGGGAGACTGTGTGTGTGAGTGGGTGAGAGTGTGTGTATGAGTGAGTGTATGTGTGTGTGAGTGAGTGAGAGAGTTTGTGTGTGTGTGTGTGTGTGTGCTTGAGTGAGTGATGAATTTGTGTGTGTGAGTGAGAGTGTATGTGAGTGAGTGAGTGTGTGAAAGAGTGAGTGTGTGGATGAGTGAGAATGGATGTGAGTGAATGAGAGAGTGTGTGTGTGAAAGAGTGATTGTGTGGGTGAGTGAGAGAGTGTGTGTGAGTGAGAGTGTGTGTTGGGTGAGTGAGAGTGTGTGTGAGTGAGTGTGAGAGTGTGTGTGTGAGTGAGAGTGTGTGTGTGAGAGTGTGTGTGAGTGAGAGTGTGTGTGAGCGTGTGCTTGATTGAATGAGAGAGTGTATGTGTGAGTGAGAATGGATGTGAGTGAATGAGAGAGTGTGTGTGTGAAAGAGTGATTGTGTGCGTGAGTGAGAGAGTGTGTGTGAGTGTGAGAGTGTGTTGGGTGAGTGAGAGTGTGTGTGAGTGAGTGAGAGTGTGTGTGTGTGAGTGAGTGAGTTAGTGTGTGTGAAAGAGTGAGTGTGTGGGTGAGTGAGTGTGTGTGAGTGAGTGAGGAGTGTGTGGGTGAGTGAGAGAGTGTGCGTGTGAGTGAGTGAGAGAGTGTGTGAGTGAGGGAGTGTGTGTGAGTGAGAGAGAGTGTCTGAGTGAGAGTGTATATGTGTGTAAGTGGGTGAGAGTGTGTGTATGAGTGAGAGGATGTGTGTGTGTGTGAGTGAGAGTGTGTGTGTGAGAGTGTACTTCAGTGAGTGATGAATTTGTGTGTGTGAATGAGAGTGTGTGTGAATGAGTGAGAGAGTGTGTGTGAGTGTGAGTGTGTGCTGAGTGAGTGAGAGTGTGTGTGTGAATGAGAGAGTGTGTGTGAGTGAGAGAGTGTGTGAGTGAGAGTGTGTGTGTATGAGTGAGAGTGTGTGTGTGAGTGAGTGTGTGAGAATGTGTGTGTGTGAGAGTGTGTGTGTGTGTGAGTGCTGCGAGTGTGAGTGAGAGTGTGTGTGTCTGAGTGAGAGTGTATGTGAGTGAGTGAGAGTGTGTGTGTGTGAGAGAGTGTGTGTGTGAGTGAGAGTGTGTGTGAGTGAGTGAGAGAGTGTGTATGTGAGTGAGAGTGTGTGTGAGTGACTGACAGAGTGTGTGAGTGAAAATGTGTGTGTATGAGTGAGAGTGTGACTGAGAGTGTGTGTGAGTGTGTGTGAGTGAGAGAGTGTGTGATTATGAGTGAGAGTGTGCGCGAGTGAGTGAGAGTGTGTCTACGAATGAGAGTGTGTGTGTGAGTGAGTGAGAGAGTTTGTGTGTGTTAATGAGTGAGAGTGTGTGTGAGTGTGTGTGTGACTGAGCGTGTGTGTGAGTGAGAGTGTATGTGAGTGAGTGTGAGAGCGCGTGTGTGGGTGAAAGGGTGAACACTCTCACCCTGAGTATAAGTGTCTGCTTGAGTGAGTGATGGATTTGTGTGTGTGAGTGAGAGTGTATGTGAGTGAGTGAGAGAGTTTGTGTGAGCATGTGCTTGAGTGAGTGAGAGAGTGTCTGTGTGAGTGAGTGGGTTAGTGTGTGTGAAAGAGTGAGCGTGTGGGTGAGTGAGTGTGTGTGAGTGAGTGAGGAGTGTGTGGGTGAGTGAGAGAGTGTGTGTGTGAGTGAGTGAGTTAGTGTGTGTGAAAGAGTGAGTGTGTGGGTGAGTGAGTGTGTGTGAGTGAGTGAGGACTGTGTGGGTGAGTGAGAGAGTGTGCATGTGAGTGAGTGAGAGAGAGTGTCTGAGTGAGAGTGTATGTGTGTGTGAGTGGGTAAGAGTGTGTGTATGAGTGAGAGTATGTGTGTGTGTGTGAGTGAGAGTGTGTGTGAGTGTGTACTTCAGTGAGTAATGAATTTGTGTGTGTGAGTGAGAGTGTGTGTGAATGAGTGAGAGAGTGTGTGTGAGTGAGAGTGTGTGCTGAGTGAGTGAGAGGGTGTGTGTGAATGAGAGTGTGTGTGTGTGAATGAGTGAGAGTGCGAGTGACAGTGTGTGTGTAAGTGTGTGAGCGATTGTGTGTGAGTGTGAGCTTAAGTGAGTGAGAGAGTGTGTTCGTATGAATGGGTGTGTGTGTGAGTGTGTATAAGAGTGTGTGTGAGTGAGAGAATATGTGTGTGAGTGAGAGAGTGTGTCTCTGAAAGAGTGTCTGTGTGGGTGAGTGAGAGAATGTTTGTGTGAGTGAGTGAGTGTGTGGGTGAGTGAGAGTGTGTGTGTGAATGAGAGAGTGTGTGAGTGAGAGAGTGTCTGAGTGAGGGTGTGTGTTTGTGTGAGTGGGAGTGTGTGTAAGTGAGTGAGAGTGTTTGTGTGTGAATGAGAGTGTGTGTGTTTGAATGAGAGTGTGTGTGAATGAGTGAGAGTGCCAGTGACAGTGTGTGTGTAAATGAGTGAGAGATTGTGTGTGAGTGTGAGCTTACGTGAGTGAGAGAGTGTGTGCGTGTGAATGGGGGGGGTGAGTGTGTGAAAGAGTGTGTGTGAGTGAGAGAATGTGTGTGTGAGTGAGAGAGTGTGTCTCTGAAAGAGTATCTGTGTGGGTGAGTGAGAGAATGTTTGTGTGAGTGAGTGAGTGTGTGGGTGAGTGAGAGTGTGTGTGTGAATGAGAGAGTGTGTGAGTGAGAGAGTGTCTGAGTGAGGGTGTGTGTTTGTGTGAGTGAGAGTGTGTGTGAGTGAGTGAGAGTGTGTGTGTGAGTGAGAGTGTGTGTGTGGGTGAGTGAGAGTGAGCGAGTGTGTGAGTGAGAGTGTGTGTGTATGAGTGAGAGTGTGTGAGTGAGAGTGTGTGTGTATGAGTGAGAGTGTGTGTGTGAGTGAGTGTGTGAGAATGTGTGTGTGTGAGAGTGTGTGTGTGAGTGCAGCGAGTGTGAGTGAGAGAGTGTGTGTGTGAGTGAGTGTGTGAGAATGTGTGTGTGTGAGTGTGTGTGTGAGTGCTGCGAGTGTGAGTGAGAGTGTGTGTGTCTGAGTGAGAGTGTATGTGAGTGAGAGAGTGTGTGTGTGTGAGAGAGTGTGTGTGTGAGTGAGAGTGTGTGTGAGTGAGTGAGAGAGTGTGTATGTGAGTGAGAGTGTGTGTGAGTGACTGACAGAGTGTGTGAGTGAAAATGTGTGTGTGTATGAGTGAGAGTGTGACTGAGAGTGTGTGTGAGTGTGTGTGAGTGAGAGAGTGTGTGATTATGAGTGAGAGTGTGTGCGAGTGAGTGAGAGTGTGTGTACGAATGAGAGTGTGTGTGTGAGTGAGTGAGAGAGTTTGTGTGTGTTAATGAGTGAGAGTGTGTGTGAGTGTGTGTGTGACTGAGCGTGTGTGTGAGTGAGAGTGTATGTGAGTGAGTGTGAGAGCACGTGTGTGGGTGAAAGGGTGAACACTCTCACCCTGAGTATAAGTGTCTGCTTGAGTGAGTGATGAATTTGTGTGTGTGAGTGAGAGTGTATGTGAGTGAGTGAGAGAGTTTGTGTGAGCATGTGCTTGAGTGAGTGAGAGAGTGTCTGTGTGAGTGAGTGGGTTAGTGTGTGTGAAAGAGTGAGCGTGTGGGTGAGTGAGTGTGTGTGAGTGAGTGAGGAGTGTGTGGGTGAGTGAGAGAGTGTGTGTGTGAGTGAGTGAGTTAGTGTGTGTGAAAGAGTGAGTGTGTGGGTGAGTGAGTGTGTGTGAGTGAGTGAGGAGTGTGTGGGTGAGTGAGAGAGTGAGCATGTGAGTGAGTGAGAGAGAGTGTCTGAGTGAGAGTGTATGTGTGTGTGAGTGGGTAAGAGTGTGTGTATGAGTGAGAGTATGTGTGTGTGTGTGAGTGAGAGTGTGTGTGAGTGTGTACTTCAGTGAGTAATGAATTTGTGTGTGTGAGTGAGAGTGTGTGTGAATGAGTGAGAGAGTGTGTGTGAGTGAGAGTGTGTGCTGAGTGAGTGAGAGGGTGTGTGTGAATGAGAGTGTGTGTGTGTGAATGAGTGAGAGTGCGAGTGACAGTGTGTGTGTAAGTGTGTGAGCGATTGTGTGTGAGTGTGAGCTTAAGTGAGTGAGAGAGTGTGTTCGTATGAGTGGGTGTGTGTGTGAGTGTGTATAAGAGTGTGTGTGAGTGAGAGAATATGTGTGTGAGTGAGAGAGTGTGTCTCTGAAAGAGTGTCTGTGTGGGTGAGTGAGAGAATGTTTGTGTGAGTGAGTGAGTGTGTGGGTGAGTGAGAGTGTGTGTGTGAATGAGAGAGTGTGTGAGTGAGAGAGTGTCTGAGTGAGGGTGTGTGTTTGTGTGAGTGCGAGTGTGTGTGAGTGAGTGAGAGTGTGTGTGTGAGTGAGAGTGTGTGTGTGGGTGAGTGAGAGTGAGCGAGTGTGTGAGTGAGAGTGTGTGTGTATGAGTGAGAGTGTGTGAGTGAGACTGTGTGTATGAGTGAGAGTGTGTGTGTGAGTGAGTATGTGAGAATGTGTGTGTGTGAGAGTGTGTGTGTGTGAGTGCTGCGAGTGTGAGTGAGAGTGTGTGTGTCTGAGTGAGAGTGTATGTGAGTGAGTGAGAGAGAGTGTGTGTGTGAGAGAGTGTGTGAGTGAGTGAGTGTGTGTGAGTGAGAGTGTGTGTGAGTGACTGACAGAGTGTGTGAGTGACAATGTGTGTGTATGAGTGAGAGTGTGTGTGAGTGAGAGAGTGTCTGAGTGAGGGTGTGTGTTTGTGTGAGTGAGAGTGTGTGTGAGTGAGTGAGAGTGTGTGTGTGAGTGAGAGTCTGTGTGTGGGTGAGTGAGAGTGAGCGAGTGTGTGAGTGAGAGTGTGTGTGTATGAGTGAGAGTGTGTGAGTGAGACTGTGTGTATGAGTGAGAGTGTGTGTGTGAGTGAGTGTGTGAGAATGTGTGTGTGTGAGAGTGTGTGTGTGAGTGCTGCGAGTGTGAGTGAGAGTGTGTGTGTCTGAGTGAGAGTGTATGTGAGTGAGTGAGAGTGTGTGTGTGTGAGAGAGAGTGTGTGTGTGAGTGAGAGTGTGTGTGAGTGAGTGAGAGAGTGTGTATGTGAGTGAGAGTGTGTGTGAGTGACTGACAGAGTGTGTGAGTGAAAATGTGTGTGTGTATGAGTGAGAGTGTGACTGAGAGTGTGTGTGAGTGTGTGTGAGTGAGAGTGTGTGATTATGAGTGAGAGTGTGTGCGAGTGAGTGAGAGTGTGTGTACGAATGAGAGTGTGTGTGTGAGTGAGTGAGAGAGTTTGTGTGTGTTAATGAGTGAGAGTGTGTGTGAGTGTGTGTGTGACTGAGCGTGTGTGTGAGTGAGAGTGTATGTGAGTGAGTGTGAGAGCGCGTGTGTGGGTGAAAGGGTGAACACTCTCACCCTGAGTATAAGTGTCTGCTTGAGTGAGTGATGGATTTGTGTGTGTGAGTGAGAGTGTATGTGAGTGAGTGAGAGAGTTTGTGTGAGCATGTGCTTGAGTGAGTGAGAGAGTGTCTGTGTGAGTGAGTGGGTTAGTGTGTGTGAAAGAGTGAGCGTGTGGGTGAGTGAGTGTGTGTGAGTGAGTGAGGAGTGTGTGGGTGAGTGAGAGAGTGTGTGTGTGAGTGAGTGAGTTAGTGTGTGTGAAAGAGTGAGTGTGTGGGTGAGTGAGTGTGTGTGAGTGAGTGAGGACTGTGTGGGTGAGTGAGAGAGTGTGCATGTGAGTGAGTGAGAGAGAGTGTCTGAGTGAGAGTGTATGTGTGTGTGAGTGGGTAAGAGTGTGTGTATGAGTGAGAGTATGTGTGTGTGTGTGAGTGAGAGTGTGTGTGAGTGTGTACTTCAGTGAGTAATGAATTTGTGTGTGTGAGTGAGAGTGTGTGTGAATGAGTGAGAGAGTGTGTGTGAGTGAGAGTGTGTGCTGAGTGAGTGAGAGGGTGTGTGTGAATGAGAGTGTGTGTGTGTGAATGAGTGAGAGTGCGAGTGACAGTGTGTGTGTAAGTGTGTGAGCGATTGTGTGTGAGTGTGAGCTTAAGTGAGTGAGAGAGTGTGTTCGTATGAATGGGTGTGTGTGTGAGTGTGTATAAGAGTGTGTGTGAGTGAGAGAATATGTGTGTGAGTGAGAGAGTGTGTCTCTGAAAGAGTGTCTGTGTGGGTGAGTGAGAGAATGTTTGTGTGAGTGAGTGAGTGTGTGGGTGAGTGAGAGTGTGTGTGTGAATGAGAGAGTGTGTGAATGAGAGAGTGTCTGAGTGAGGGTGTGTGTTTGTGTGAGTGAGAGTGTGTGTGAGTGAGTGAGAGTGTGTGTGTGAGTGAGAGTGTGTGTGTGGGTGAGTGAGAGTGAGCGAGTGTGTGAGTGAGAGTGTGTGTGTATGAGTGAGAGTGTGTGAGTGAGAGTGTGTGTGTATGAGTGAGAGTGTGTGTGTGAGTGAGTGTGTGAGAATGTGTGTGTGTGAGAGTGTGTGTGTGAGTGCAGCGAGTGTGAGTGAGAGAGTGTGTGTGTGAGTGAGTGTGTGAGAATGTGAGTGTGTGAGAGTGTGTGTGTGAGTGCTGCGAGTGTGAGTGAGAGTGTGTGTGTCTGAGTGAGAGTGTATGTGAGTGAGTGAGAGTGTGTGTGTGTGAGAGAGTGTGTGTGTGAGTGAGAGTGTGTGTGAGTGAGTGAGAGAGTGTGTATGTGAGTGAGAGTGTGTGTGAGTGACTGACAGAGTGTGTGAGTGAAAATGTGTGTGTGTATGAGTGAGAGTGTGACTGAGAGTGTGTGTGAGTGTGTGTGAGTGAGAGAGTGTGTGATTATGAGTGAGAGTGTGTGCGAGTGAGTGAGAGTGTGTGTACGAATGAGAGTGTGTGTGTGAGTGAGTGAGAGAGTTTGTGTGTGTTAATGAGTGAGAGTGTGTGTGAGTGTGTGTGTGACTGAGCGTGTGTGTGAGTGAGAGTGTATGTGAGTGAGTGTGAGAGCGCGTGTGTGGGTGAAAGGGTGAACACTCTCACCCTGAGTATAAGTGTCTGCTTGAGTGAGTGATGAATTTGTGTGTGTGAGTGAGAGTGTATGTGAGTGAGTGAGAGAGTTTGTGTGAGCATGTGCTTGAGTGAGTGAGAGAGTGTCTGTGTGAGTGAGTGGGGTAGTGTGTGTGAAAGAGTGAGCGTGTGGGTGAGTGAGTGTGTGTGAGTGAGTGAGGAGTGTGTGGGTGAGTGAGAGAGTGTGTGTGTGAGTGAGTGAGTTAGTGTGTGTGAAAGAGTGAGTGTGTGGGTGAGTGAGTGTGTGTGAGTGAGTGAGAGAGTGTGCATGTGAGTGAGTGAGAGAGAGTGTCTGAGTGAGAGTGTATGTGTGTGTGAGTGGGTAAGAGTGTGTGTATGAGTGAGAGTATGTGTGTGTGTGTGAGTGAGAGTGTGTGTGTGTGTACTTCAGTGAGTAATGAATTTGTGTGTGTGAGTGAGAGTGTGTGTGAATGAGTGAGAGAGTGTGTGTGAGTGAGAGTGTGTGCTGAGTGAGTGAGAGGGTGTGTGTGAATGAGAGTGTGTGTGTGTGAATGAGTGAGAGTGCGAGTGACAGTGTGTGTGTAAGTGTGTGAGCGATTGTGTGTGAGTGTGAGCTTAAGTGAGTGAGAGAGTGTGTTCGTATGAATGGGTGTGTGTGTGAGTGTGTATAAGAGTGTGTGTGAGTGAGAGAATATGTGTGTGAGTGAGAGAGTGTGTCTCTGAAAGAGTGTCTGTGTGGGTGAGTGAGAGAATGTTTGTGTGAGTGAGTGAGTGTGTGGGTGAGTGAGAGTGTGTGTGTGAATGAGAGAGTGTGTGAGTGAGAGAGTGTCTGAGTGAGGGTGTGTGTTTGTGTGAGTGAGAGTGTGTGTGAGTGAGTGAGAGTGTGTGTGTGAGTGAGAGTGTGTGTGTGGGTGAGTGAGAGTGAGCGAGTGTGTGAGTGAGAGTGTGTGTGTATGAGTGAGAGTGTGTGAGTGAGACTGTGTATGAGTGAGAGTGTGTGTGAGTGAGTGAGAGAGAGTGTGTGTGTGAGAGAGTGTGTGAGTGAGTGAGTGTGTGTGAGTGAGAGTGTGTGTGAGTGACTGACAGAGTGTGTGAGTGACAATGTGTGTGTATGAGTGAGAGTGTGTGTGAGTGAGAGAGTGTCTGAGTGAGGGTGTGTGTTTGTGTGAGTGAGAGTGTGTGTGAGTGAGTGAGAGTGTGTGTGTGAGTGAGAGTGTGTGTGTGGGTGAGTGAGAGTGAGCGAGTGTGTGAGTGAGAGTGTGTGAGTGAGACTGTGTGTATGAGTGAGAGTGTGTGTGTGAGTGAGTGTGTGAGAATGTGTGTGTGTGAGAGTGTGTGTGTGTGAGTGCTGCGAGTGTGAGTGAGAGTGTGTGTGTCTGAGTGAGAGTGTATGTGAGTGAGTGAGAGAGTGTGTGTGTGTGAGAGAGTGTGTGAGTGACAATGTGTGTGTATGAGTGAGAGCGTGTGTGAGTGAGTGTGAGTGAGTGAGTGTGTCTGAGAGAGTGAGTGAAAGTGTGTGTGTGTGAGTGAGTGAGAGTGTGACTGAGAGTGTGTGTGAGTGAGAGAGTGTGTGTATTTATGAGTGAGAGCGTGTGTGTGACTGAGAGTGTGTGCGAGTGAGTGAGAGTGTGTGTACAAATGAGAGTGTGTGTGTGAGTGAGTGAGAGAGTTTGTATGTGTGAAAGAATGAGTGTGTGGGTGAGTGAGAGAGTGTGTGTGTGAGTGAGTGTGTGAGTGAGAGAGTGTGTATGTGAGTGAGAGTGTGTGTACAGTGAATGGTAGAACCCTCAAGAGTATTGACAGTTAGAGAGATCTAGGTGGACAGGTGCACAGGTCACTGAAAGGGGCAACACAGGTGGAGAAGGTAGTCAAGAAGGCATACGGCATGCTTGCCTTCATTGGCCGGGGCATTGAGTATAAGAATTGGCAAGTCATGTTGGAGCTGTGTAGAAACTTAGTTAGGCCACACTTGGAGTATAGTGTTCAATTCTGGTCGCCACACTACCAGAAGGATGTGGAGCCTTTAGAGAGGGTGCAGAAGAGATTGACCAGAATGTTGCCTGGTATGGAGGGCATTAGCTATGAGGAGCGGTTGAATGAACTTGGTTTGTTCTCACTGGAACGAAGGAGGTTGAGGGGCGACCTGATAGAGGTCTACAAAATTATGAGGGGCATAGACAGAGTAGATAGTCAGAGGCTTTTCCCTGGGGTAGAGGGGTCAATTACTAGGGGGCATAGGTTTAAGGTGAGAGGGGCAAGGTTTCGAGTAGATGTACGTGGCACGTTTTTTTCGCAGAGGGTAGTGGGTGCCTGGAACTCGCTACCGGAGGAGGTGATGGAAGCAGGGACGATAGTGACATTAAGGGGCATCTTGACAAATACATGAATAGGATGGGAATAGAGGGATACGGAGCCAGGAAGTGTAGAAGATTGTAGTTTGGTCGGGCAGCATGGTCGGCACGGGCTTGGAGGGCCGAAGGGCCTGTTCAGGTGCTGTACATTTCTTTGTTCTTTGTTCATGGTGTGAGTGAGTGAGAGAGTGTGTGTGTGAGTGAGAGTGTGTGTGTTTGAAAGAGTGAGTGTGTGGGTGAGTGAGAGAGTGTGTGTGGGTGAGTGAGAGTGTGTGTGTGAGTGAGTGAGAGTGTGTGTTAGTGAGTGAGTGAGTGAGAGTGTGTGTGTGTGAGAGAGGGAGTAAAAGTGTATGTGAGTGAGTGAGAGTGTGTGAGTGAGTGAGAGTGTGTGAGTGAGTGAGAGTGTGTGTGTGTGAGAGGGTGAATGAAAGTGTGTGTGTGAGTGACTGAGAATGTGAGTGAGACTGTGTGTGAATGTGAGTGAGAGTGTGTGTGAGTGACTGAGCGTGTTTGTGTTTATGAGTGAGAGAGTGTGTGTGTGATTGAGAATGTGTGCGAGTGAGTGAGAGTGTGTGTGTGAGTGAGTGAGCGTGTTTGTGTTTATGAGTGAGAGAGTGTGTGTGTTACTCAGTGTGTGCGAGTGAGTGAGAGAGTGTGTGTATGAGCGAGAGTGAGAGAATAGGTGTGTGAGTGAGTATCTGGGTGTGTGAAAGTGTGTGTGTGAGTGAGTGAGAGCGTGTGTGTGTGTGTGTGAGTGAGTGAGTGTGTGGGTGAGTGAGAGAGTGTGTGTGTGAGTGAGAATGTGAGTGAGTGAGAGAATATGTGTGTGAGTGAGAGAGTGTGTGCGTGTGAAAGAATGTGTGTGTGGGTGAGTGAGAGAGTGTGTGGGTGAGTGAGAGAGTGTGTGTGTGTGCGAGTGTGTGAGTGGTTGGGTGAGAGAGTGTGTGTGAGTGTGTACTTCAGTGAGTGATGAATTTGTCTGTGTGAGTGAGAGTGTGTGTGAATGAGTGAGAGAGTGTGTGTGAGTGTGAGTGTGTGCTGAGTGAGTGAGAGTATGTGTGTGAATGAGAGTGTGTGTGAATGAGTGAGAGTGCGAGAGACAGAGTATGTGTAAGTGACTGAGAGATGGTGTGTGAGTGTGAGCTTAAGTGAGTGAGAGAGTGTGTGCGTGTGAATGGGGGTGTGAGTGAGTGTGTGAGTGAGAGAATGTGTGTGTGAGTGAGAGAGTGTGTCTCTGAAAGAGTGTCTGTGTGGGTGAGTGAGAATGTGTGTGTGAGTGAGAGAGTGTGTATGAGTGAGAGAGTGTCTGAGTGAGGGTGTGTGTTTGTGTGAGTGAGAATGTGTGTGAGTGAGTGAGAGTGTGTGTGTGAGTGAGAGTGTGTGTGTGGGTGAGTGAGAGTGAGTGAATGTGTGAGTGAGAGTGTGTGTGTATGAGTGAGAGTGTGTGAGTGAGAGTGTGTGTGTATGAGTGAGAGTGTGTGTGTGTGAGTGAGTGTGTGAGAATGTGTGTGTGTGAGAGTGTGTGTGTGAGTGCAGCGAGTGTGAGTGAGAGAGTGTGTGTGTGAGTGAGAGTGTGTGTGGGTGAGTGAGAGAGTGTGTGGGTGTGTGTGTGTGTGAGTAAGTGAGTGAGTGTGTGGGTGAGTGAGAGAGTGTGTGAGTGAGTGAGTGTGTGGGCGAGTGAGAGAGTGTGTGTGCGCGTGAGAGTGTGAGTGAGTGAGAGACTATGTGTGTGAGTGAGAGAGTGTCTGTGTGAGTGAGAGAGTGTCTGAGTGAGGGTGTGTGTTTGTGTGAGTGAGAATGTGTGTGAGTGAATGAGAGTGTGTGTGTGAGTGAGAGTGTGTGTGTGGGTGAGTGAGAGTGAGTGAGTGTGTGAGTGAGAGTGTGTGTGTATGAGTGAGAGTGTGTGAGTGAGAGTGTGTGTGTATGAGTGAGAGTGTGTGTGTGAGTGAGTGAGTGTGTCTGAGAGAGTGAGTGAAAGTGTGTGTGTGTGAGTGAGTGAGAGTGTGACTGAGAGTGTGTGTGAGTGAGAGAGTGTGTGTATTTATGAGTGAGAGCGTGTGTGTGACTGAGAGTGTGTGCGAGTGAGTGAGAGTGTGTGTACGAATGAAAGTGTGTGTGTGAGTGAGTGAGAGAGTTTGTGTGTGTGAAAGAATGAGTGTGTGGGTGAGTGAGAGAGTGTGTGTGTGAGTGAGTGTGTGAGTGAGAGAGTGTATATGTGAGTGAGAGTGTGTGTACAGTGAATGGTAGAACCCTCAAGAGTATTGACAGTTAGAGAGATCTAGGTGGACAGGTGCACAGGTCACTGAAAGGGGCAACACAGGTGGAGAAGGTATTCAAGAAGGCATACGGCATGCTTGCCTTCATTGGCCGGGGCATTGAGTATAAGAATTGGCAAGTCATGTTGGAGCTGTGTAGAAACTTAGTTAGGCCACACTTGGAGTATAGTGTTCAATTCTGGTCGCCACACTACCAGAAGGATGTGGAGGCTTTAGAGAGGGTGCAGAAGAGATTGACCAGAATGTTGCCTGGTATGGAGGGCATTAGCTATGAGGAGCGGTTGAATGAACTTGGTTTGTTCTCACTGGAACGAAGGAGGTTGAGGGGCGACCTGATAGAGCTCTACAAAATTATGAGGGGCATAGACAGAGTGGATAGTCAGAGGCTTTTCCCTGGGGTAGAGGGGTCAATTACTAGGGGGCATAGGTTTAAGGTGAGAGGGGCAAGATTTCGAGTAGATGTACGTGGCACGTTTTTTTCGCAGAGGGTAGTGGGTGCCTGGAACTCGCTACGGGAGGAGGTGATGGAAGCAGGGACGATAGTGACATTAAGAGGCATCTTGACAAATACATGAATAGGATGGGAATAGAGGGATACGGAGCCAGGAAGTGTAGAAGATTGTAGTTTGGTCGGGCAGCATGGTCGGCACGGGCTTGGAGGGCCGAAGGGCCTGTTCAGGTGCTGTACATTTCTTTGTTCTTTGTTCATGGTGTGAGTGAGTGAGAGAGTGTGTGTGTGAGTGAGAGTGTGTGTGTTTGAAAGAGTGAGTGTGTGGGTGAGTGAGAGAGTGTGTGTGGGTGAGTGAGAGTGTGTGTGTGAGTGAGTGAGAGTGTGTGTTAGTGAGTGAGTGAGTGAGAGTGTGTGTGTGTGAGAGAGGGAGTAAAAGTGTATGTGAGTGAGTGAGAGTGTGTGAGTGAGTGAGAGTGTGTGAGTGAGTAGGAGTGTGTGTGTGTGAGAGGGTGAATGAAAGTGTGTGTGTGAGTGACTGAGAATGTGAGTGAGACTGTGTGTGAATGTGAGTGAGAGTGTGTGTGAGTGACTGAGCGTGTTTGTGTTTATGAGTGAGAGAGTGTGTGTGTGATTGAGAATGTGTGCGAGTGAGTGAGAGTGTGTGTGTGAGTGAGTGAGCGTGTTTGTGTTTATGAGTGAGAGAGTGTGTGTGTGACTCAGTGTGTGCGAGTGAGTGAGAGAGTGTGTGTATGAGCGAGAGTGAGAGAATAGGTGTGTGAGTGAGTATGTGGGTGTGTGAAAGTGTGTGTGTGAGTGAGTGAGAGCGTGTGTGTGTGTGTGTGTGTGTGAGTGAGTGAGTGTGTGGGTGAGTGAGAGAGTGTGTGTGTGAGTGAGAATGTGAGTGAGTGAGAGAATATGTGTGTGAGTGAGAGAGTGTGTGCGTGTGAAAGAATGTGTGTGTGGGTGAGTGAGAGAGTGTGTGGGTGAGTGAGAGAGTGTGTGTGTGTGCGAGTGTGTGAGTGGTTGGGTGAGAGAGTGTGTGTGAGTGTGTACTTCAGTGAGTGATGAATTTGTCTGTGTGAGTGAGAGTGTGTGTGAATGAGTGAGAGAGTGTGTGTGAGTGTGAGTGTGTGCTGAATGAGTGAGAGTATGTGTGTGAATGAGTGAGAGTGCGAGAGACAGAGTATGTGTAAGTGACTGAGAGATGGTGTGTGAGTGTGAGCTTAAGTGAGTGAGAGAGTGTGTGCGTGTGAATGGCGGTGTGGGTGAGTGTGTGAGTGAGAGAATGTGTGTGTGAGTGAGAGAGTATGTCTCTGAAAGAGTGTCTGTGTGGGTGAGTGAGAATGTGTGTGTGAGTGAGAGAGTGTGTATGAGTGAGAGAGTGTCTGAGTGAGGGTGTGTGTTTGTGTGAGTGAGAATGTGTGTGAGTGAGTGAGAGTGTGTGTGTGAGTGAGAGTGTGTGTGTGGGTGAGTGAGAGTGAGTGAATGTGTGAGTGAGAGTGTGTGTGTATGAGTGAGAGTGTGTGAGTGAGAGTGTGTGTGTATGAGTGAGAGTGTGTGTGTGTGAGTGAGTGTGTGAGAATGTGTGTGTGTGAGAGTGTGTGTGTGAGTGCAGCGAGTGTGAGTGAGAGAGTGTGTGTGTGAGTGAGAGTGTGTGTGGGTGAGTGAGAGAGTGTGTGGGTGTGTGTGTGTGTGAGTAAGTGAGTGAGTGTGTGGGTGAGTGAGAGAGTGTGTGAGTGAGTGAGTGTGTGGGCGAGTGAGAGAGTGTGTGTGCGCTTGAGAGTGTGAGTGAGTGAGAGACTATGTGTGTGAGTGAGAGAGTGTCTGTGTGAGTGAGAGAGTGTCTGAGTGAGGGTGTGTGTTTGTGTGAGTGAGAATGTGTGTGAGTGAATGAGAGTGTGTGTGTGAGTGAGAGTGTGTGTGTGGGTGAGTGAGAGTGAGTGAGTGTGTGAGTGAGAGTGTGTGTGTATGAGTGAGAGTGTGTGAGTGAGAGTGTGTGTGTATGAGTGAGAGTGTGTGTGTGAGTGAGTGAGTGTGTCTGAGAGAGTGAGTGAAAGTGTGTGTGTGTGAGTGAGTGAGAGTGTGACTGAGAGTGTGTGTGAGTGAGAGAGTGTGTGTATTTATGAGTGAGAGCGTGTGTGTGACTGAGGGTGTGTGCGAGTGAGAGAGTGTGTGTATGAGCGAGAGTGAGAGAATAGGTGTGTGAGTGAGTATCTGGGTGTGTGAAAGTGTGTGTGTGAGTGAGTGAGAGCGTGTGTGTGTGTGTGTGAGTGAGTGAGTGTGTGGGTGAGTGAGAGAGTGTGTGTGTGAGTGAGAATGTGAGTGAGTGAGAGAATATGTGTGTGAGTGAGAGAGTGTGTGCGTGTGAAAGAATGTGTGTGTGGGTGAGTGAGAGAGTGTGTGGGTGAGTGAGAGAGTGTGTGTGTGTGCGAGTGTGTGAGTGGTTGGGTGAGAGAGTGTGTGTGAGTGTGTACTTCAGTGAGTGATGAATTTGTCTGTGTGAGTGAGAGTGTGTGTGAATGAGTGAGAGAGTGTGTGTGAGTGTGAGTGTGTGCTGAGTGAGTGAGAGTATGTGTGTGAATGAGAGTGTGTGTGAATGAGTGAGAGTGCGAGAGACAGAGTATGTGTAAGTGACTGAGAGATGGTGTGTGAGTGTGAGCTTAAGTGAGTGAGAGAGTGTGTGCGTGTGAATGGGGGTGTGAGTGAGTGTGTGAGTGAGAGAATGTGTGTGTGAGTGAGAGAGTGTGTCTCTGAAAGAGTGTCTGTGTGGGTGAGTGAGAATGTGTGTGTGAGTGAGAGAGTGTGTATGAGTGAGAGAGTGTCTGAGTGAGGGTGTGTGTTTGTGTGAGTGAGAATGTGTGTGAGTGAGTGAGAGTGTGTGTGTGAGTGAGAGTGTGTGTGTGGGTGAGTGAGAGTGAGTGAATGTGTGAGTGAGAGTGTGTGTGTATGAGTGAGAGTGTGTGAGTGAGAGTGTGTGTGTATGAGTGAGAGTGTGTGTGTGTGAGTGAGTGTGTGAGAATGTGTGTGTGTGAGAGTGTGTGTGTGAGTGCAGCGAGTGTGAGTGAGAGAGTGTGTGTGTGAGTGAGAGTGTGTGTGGGTGAGTGAGAGAGTGTGTGGGTGTGTGTGTGTGTGAGTAAGTGAGTGAGTGTGTGGGTGAGTGAGAGAGTGTGTGAGTGAGTGAGTGTGTGGGCGAGTGAGAGAGTGTGTGTGCGCGTGAGAGTGTGAGTGAGTGAGAGACTATGTGTGTGAGTGAGAGAGTGTCTGTGTGAGTGAGAGAGTGTCTGAGTGAGGGTGTGTGTTTGTGTGAGTGAGAATGTGTGTGAGTGAATGAGAGTGTGTGTGTGAGTGAGAGTGTGTGTGTGGGTGAGTGAGAGTGAGTGAGTGTGTGAGTGAGAGTGTGTGTGTATGAGTGAGAGTGTGTGAGTGAGAGTGTGTGTGTATGAGTGAGAGTGTGTGTGTGAGTGAGTGAGTGTGTCTGAGAGAGTGAGTGAAAGTGTGTGTGTGTGAGTGAGTGAGAGTGTGACTGAGAGTGTGTGTGAGTGAGAGAGTGTGTGTATTTATGAGTGAGAGCGTGTGTGTGACTGAGAGTGTGTGCGAGTGAGTGAGAGTGTGTGTACGAATGAAAGTGTGTGTGTGAGTGAGTGAGAGAGTTTGTGTGTGTGAAAGAATGAGTGTGTGGGTGAGTGAGAGAGTGTGTGTGTGAGTGAGTGTGTGAGTGAGAGAGTGTATATGTGAGTGAGAGTGTGTGTACAGTGAATGGTAGAACCCTCAAGAGTATTGACAGTTAGAGAGATCTAGGTGGACAGGTGCACAGGTCACTGAAAGGGGCAACACAGGTGGAGAAGGTATTCAAGAAGGCATACGGCATGCTTGCCTTCATTGGCCGGGGCATTGAGTATAAGAATTGGCAAGTCATGTTGGAGCTGTGTAGAAACTTAGTTAGGCCACACTTGGAGTATAGTGTTCAATTCTGGTCGCCACACTACCAGAAGGATGTGGAGGCTTTAGAGAGGGTGCAGAAGAGATTGACCAGAATGTTGCCTGGTATGGAGGGCATTAGCTATGAGGAGCGGTTGAATGAACTTGGTTTGTTCTCACTGGAACGAAGGAGGTTGAGGGGCGACCTGATAGAGCTCTACAAAATTATGAGGGGCATAGACAGAGTGGATAGTCAGAGGCTTTTCCCTGGGGTAGAGGGGTCAATTACTAGGGGGCATAGGTTTAAGGTGAGAGGGGCAAGATTTCGAGTAGATGTACGTGGCACGTTTTTTTCGCAGAGGGTAGTGGGTGCCTGGAACTCGCTACGGGAGGAGGTGATGGAAGCAGGGACGATAGTGACATTAAGAGGCATCTTGACAAATACATGAATAGGATGGGAATAGAGGGATACGGAGCCAGGAAGTGTAGAAGATTGTAGTTTGGTCGGGCAGCATGGTCGGCACGGGCTTGGAGGGCCGAAGGGCCTGTTCAGGTGCTGTACATTTCTTTGTTCTTTGTTCATGGTGTGAGTGAGTGAGAGAGTGTGTGTGTGAGTGAGAGTGTGTGTGTTTGAAAGAGTGAGTGTGTGGGTGAGTGAGAGAGTGTGTGTGGGTGAGTGAGAGTGTGTGTGTGAGTGAGTGAGAGTGTGTGTTAGTGAGTGAGTGAGTGAGAGTGTGTGTGTGTGAGAGAGGGAGTAAAAGTGTATGTGAGTGAGTGAGAGTGTGTGAGTGAGTGAGAGTGTGTGAGTGAGTAGGAGTGTGTGTGTGTGAGAGGGTGAATGAAAGTGTGTGTGTGAGTGACTGAGAATGTGAGTGAGACTGTGTGTGAATGTGAGTGAGAGTGTGTGTGTGGGTGAGTGAGTGAGAGTGTGTGAGTGAGTGAGAATGTGTGAGTGAGTGAGAGTGTGTGTGTGTGAGAGGGTGAATGAAAGTGTGTGTGTGAGTGACTGAGAATGTGAGTGAGACTGTGTGTGAATGTGAGTGAGAGTGTGTGTGAGTGACTGAGCGTGTTTGTGTTTATGAGTGAGAGAGTGTGTGTGTGATTGAGAATGTGTGCGAGTGAGTGAGAGTGTGTGTGTGAGTGAGTGAGCGTGTTTGTGTTTATGAGTGAGAGAGTGTGTGTGTGACTCAGTGTGTGCGAGTGAGTGAGAGAGTGTGTGTATGAGCGAGAGTGAGAGAATAGGTGTGTGAGTGAGTATGTGGGTGTGTGAAAGTGTGTGTGTGAGTGAGTGAGAGCGTGTGTGTGTGTGTGTGTGTGTGAGTGAGTGAGTGTGTGGGTGAGTGAGAGAGTGTGTGTGTGAGTGAGAATGTGAGTGAGTGAGAGAATATGTGTGTGAGTGAGAGAGTGTGTGCGTGTGAAAGAATGTGTGTGTGGGTGAGTGAGAGAGTGTGTGGGTGAGTGAGAGAGTGTGTGTGTGTGCGAGTGTGTGAGTGGTTGGGTGAGAGAGTGTGTGTGAGTGTGTACTTCAGTGAGTGATGAATTTGTCTGTGTGAGTGAGAGTGTGTGTGAATGAGTGAGAGAGTGTGTGTGAGTGTGAGTGTGTGCTGAATGAGTGAGAGTATGTGTGTGAATGAGTGAGAGTGCGAGAGACAGAGTATGTGTAAGTGACTGAGAGATGGTGTGTGAGTGTGAGCTTAAGTGAGTGAGAGAGTGTGTGCGTGTGAATGGCGGTGTGGGTGAGTGTGTGAGTGAGAGAATGTGTGTGTGAGTGAGAGAGTATGTCTCTGAAAGAGTGTCTGTGTGGGTGAGTGAGAATGTGTGTGTGAGTGAGAGAGTGTGTATGAGTGAGAGAGTGTCTGAGTGAGGGTGTGTGTTTGTGTGAGTGAGAATGTGTGTGAGTGAGTGAGAGTGTGTGTGTGAGTGAGAGTGTGTGTGTGGGTGAGTGAGAGTGAGTGAATGTGTGAGTGAGAGTGTGTGTGTATGAGTGAGAGTGTGTGAGTGAGAGTGTGTGTGTATGAGTGAGAGTGTGTGTGTGTGAGTGAGTGTGTGAGAATGTGTGTGTGTGAGAGTGTGTGTGTGAGTGCAGCGAGTGTGAGTGAGAGAGTGTGTGTGTGAGTGAGAGTGTGTGTGGGTGAGTGAGAGAGTGTGTGGGTGTGTGTGTGTGTGAGTAAGTGAGTGAGTGTGTGGGTGAGTGAGAGAGTGTGTGAGTGAGTGAGTGTGTGGGCGAGTGAGAGAGTGTGTGTGCGCTTGAGAGTGTGAGTGAGTGAGAGACTATGTGTGTGAGTGAGAGAGTGTCTGTGTGAGTGAGAGAGTGTCTGAGTGAGGGTGTGTGTTTGTGTGAGTGAGAATGTGTGTGAGTGAATGAGAGTGTGTGTGTGAGTGAGAGTGTGTGTGTGGGTGAGTGAGAGTGAGTGAGTGTGTGAGTGAGAGTGTGTGTGTATGAGTGAGAGTGTGTGAGTGAGAGTGTGTGTGTATGAGTGAGAGTGTGTGTGTGAGTGAGTGAGTGTGTCTGAGAGAGTGAGTGAAAGTGTGTGTGTGTGAGTGAGTGAGAGTGTGACTGAGAGTGTGTGTGAGTGAGAGAGTGTGTGTATTTATGAGTGAGAGCGTGTGTGTGACTGAGGGTGTGTGCGAGTGAGTGAGAGTGTGTGTACGAATGAAAGTGTGTGTGTGAGTGAGTGAGAGAGTTTGTGTGTGTGAAAGAATGAGTGTGTGGGTGAGTGAGAGAGTGTGTGTGTGAGTGAGTGTGTGAGTGAGAGAGTGTGTATGTGAGTGAGAGTGTGTGTACAGTGAATGGTAGAACCCTCAAGAGTATTGACAGAGAGATCTAGGTGGACAGGTGCACAGGTCACTGAAAGGGGCAACACAGGTGGAGAAGGTATTCAAGAAGGCATACGGCATGCTTGCCTTCATTGGCCGGGGCATTGAGTATAAGAATTGGCAAGTCATGTTGGAGCTGTGTAGAAACTTAGTTAGGCCACACTTGGAGTATAGTGTTCAATTCTGGTCGCCACACTACCAGAAGGATGTGGAGGCTTTAGAGAGGGTGCAGAAGAGATTGACCAGAATGTTGCCTGGTATGGAGGGCATTAGCTATGAGGAGCGGTTGAATGAACTTGGTTTGTTCTCACTGGAACGAAGGAGGTCGAGGGGCGACCTGATAGAGGTCTACAAAATTATGAGGGGCATAGACAGAGTGGATAGTCAGAGGCTTTTCCCTGGGGTAGAGGGGTCAATTACTAGGGGGCATAGGTTTAAGGTGAGAGGGGCAAGGTTTCGAGTAGATGTACGTGGCACGTTTTTTTCGCAGAGGGTAGTGGGTGCCTGGAACTCGCTACCGGAGGAGGTGATGGAAGCAGGGACGATAGTGACATTAAGGGGCATCTTGACAAATACATGAATAGGATGGGAATAGAGGGATACGGAGCCAGGAAGTGTAGAAGATTGTAGTTTGGTCGGGCAGCATGGTCGGCACGGGCTTGGAGGGCCGAAGGGCCTGTTCAGGTGCTGTACATTTCTTTGTTCTTTGTTCATGGTGTGAGTGAGTGAGAGAGTGTGTGTGTGAGTGAGAGTGTGTGTGTTTGAAAGAGTGAGTGTGTGGGTGAGTGAGAGAATGTGTGTGGGTGAGTGAGAGTGTGTTTGTGAGTGAGTGAGAGTGTGTGTTAGTGAGTGAGTGAGTGAGAGTGTGTGTGTGTGAGAGAGTGAGTAAAAGTGTATGTGAGTGAGTGAGAGTGTGTGTGTGGGTGAGTGAGTGAGAGTGTGTGAGTGAGTGAGAGTGTGTGAGTGAGTGAGAGTGTGTGTGTGTGAGAGGGTGAATGAAAGTGTGTGTGTGAGTGACTGAGAATGTGAGTGAGACTGTGTGTGAATGTGAGTGAGAGTGTGTGTGAGTGACTGAGCGTGTTTGTGTTTATGAGTGAGAGTGTGTGTGTGATTGAGAATGTGTGCGAGTGAGTGAGAGTGTGTGTGTGAGTGAGTGAGCGTGTTTGTGTTTATGAGTGAGAGAGTGTGTGTGTGACTCAGTGTGTGCGAGTGAGTGAGAGAGTGTGTGTATGAGCGAGAGTGAGAGAATAGGTGTGTGAGTGAGTATGTGGGTGCGTGAAAGTGTGTGTGTGAGTGAGTGAGAGCGTGTGTGTGTGTGTGTGTGTGTGAGTGAGTGAGTGTGTGGGTGAGTGAGCGAGTGTGTGTGTGAGTGAGAATGTGAGTGAGTGAGAAAATATGTGTGTGAGTGAGAGAGTATGTGGGTGAGTGAGAGAGTGTGTGAGTGAGTGAGAGACTATGTGTGTGAGTGAGAGAGTGTGTGCGTGTGAAAGAATGTGTGTGTGGGTGAGTGAGAGAGTGTGTGGGTGAGTGAGAATGTGAGTGAGTGAGAAAATATGTGTGTGAGTGAGTGAGTGTGTGGGTGAGTGAGAGAGTGTGTGTGTGAGTGAGAATGTGAGTGAGTGAGAGAATATGTGTGTGAGTGGGAGAGTATGTGGGTGAGTGAGAGAGTGTGTGAGTGAGTGAGAGACAATGTGTGTGAGTGAGAGAGTGTGTGCGTGTGAAAGAATGTGTGTGTGGGTGAGTGAGAGAGTGTGTGGGTGAGTGAGAGAGTGTGTGTGTGTGCGTGTGTGTGAGTGGTTGAGTGAGAGAGTGTGTGTGAGTGTGTACTTCAGTGAGTGATGAATTTGTCTGTGTGAGTGAGAGTGTGTGTGAATGAGTGAGAGACTGTGTGTGAGTGTGAGTGTGTGCTGAGTGAGTGAGAGTATGTGTGTGAATGAGAGTGTGTGTGAATGAGTGAGAGTGCGAGAGACAGAGTGTGTGTAAGTGACTGAGAGATGGTGTGTGAGTGTGAGCTTAAGTGAGTGAGAGAGGGTGTGCGTGTGAATGGGGGTGTGAGTGAGTGTGTAAAAGAGTGTGTGTGAGTGAGAGAATGTGTGTGTGAGTGAGAGAGTGTGTCTCTGAAAGAGTGTCTGTGTGGGTGAGTGAGAATGTGTGTGTGAGTGAGAGAGTGTGTATGAGTGAGAGAGTGTCTGAGTGAGGGTGTGTGTTTGTGTGAGTGAGAATGTGTGTGAGTGAGTGAGAGTGTGTGTGTGAGTGCGAGTCTGTGTGTGGGTGAGTGAGAGTGAGTGAATGTGTGAGTGAGAGTGTGTGTGTATGAGTGAGAGTGTGTGAGTGAGAGTGTGTGTGTATGAGTGAGAGTGTGTGTGTGAGTGAGTGTGTGAGAATGTGTGTGTGTGAGAGTGTGTGTGTGAGTGCAGCGAGTGTGAGTGAGAGAGTGTGTGGGTGAGTGAGAGAGTGTGTGGGTGTGTGTGTGTGTGAGTGAGTGAGTGAGTGTGTGGGTGAGTGAGAGAGTGTGTGAGTGAGTGAGTGTGTGGGCGAGTGAGAGAGTATGTGTGCGCGTGAGAGTGTGAGTGAGTGAGAGACTATGCGTGTGAGTGAGAGAGTGTCTGTGTGAGTGAGAGAGTGTCTGAGTGAGGGTGTGTGTTTGTGTGAGTGAGAATGTGTGTGAGTGAGTGAGAGTGTGTGTGTGAGTGAGAGTGTGTGTGTGGGTGAGTGAGAGTGAGTGAGTGTGTGAGTGAGAGTGTGTGTGTATGAGTGAGAGTGTGTGAGTGAGAGTGTGTATGAGTGAGAGTGTGTGTGTGAGTGAGTGTGTGAGAATGTGTGTGTGTGAGAGTGTGTGTGTGAGTGCAGCGAGTGTGAGTGAGAGAGTGTGTGTGTGAGTGAGAGTGTGTGTGGGTGAGTGAGAGAGTGTGTGGGTGTGTGTGTGTGTGTGTAAGTGAGTGAGTGAGTGTGTGGGTGAGTGAGAGAGTGTGTGAGTGAGTGAGTGTGTGGGCGCGTGAGAGAGTGTGTGGGCGCGTGAGAGAGTGTGTGTGCGCGTGAGAGTGTGAGTGAGTGAGAGACTATGTGTGTGAGTGAGAGAGTGTCTGTGTGAGTGAGAGTGTGTGCGAGTGAGAGAGAGTGTGTGTATGAATGAGAGTGTGTGTGTGAGTGAGTGAGAGAGTTTGTGTGTGTGAAAGAATGAGTGTGTGGGTGAGTGAGAGAGTGTGTGTGTGAGTGAGTGAGTGTGTTTGTGTTTATGAGTGAGAGAGTGTGTGTGTGACTCAGTGTGTGCGAGTGAGTGAGAGAGTGTGTGTATGAGCGAGAGTGAGAGAATAGGTGTGTGAGTGAGTATGTGGGTGTGTGAAAGTGTGTGTGTGAGTGAGTGAGAGCGTGTGTGTGTGTGTGTGAGTGAGTGAGTGTGTGGGTGAGTGAGAGAGTGTGTGTGTGAGTGAGAATGTGAGTGAGTGAGAAAATATGTGTGTGAGTGAGAGAGTATGTGGGTGAGTGAGAGAGTGTGTGAGTGAGTGAGAGAGTGTGTGTGTGTGCGAGTGTGTGAGTGGTTGAGTGAGAGAGTGTGTGTGAGTGTGTACTTCAGTGAGTGATGAATTTGTCTGTGTGAGTGAGAGTGTGTGTGAGTGTGAGTGTGTGCTGAGTGAGTGAGAGTATGTGTGTGAATGAGAGTGTGTGTGAATGAGTGAGAGTGCGAGAGACAGAGTGTGAGTAAGTGACTGAGAGATGGTGTGTGAGTGTGAGCTTAAGTGAGTGAGAGAGTGTGTGCGTGTGAATGGGGGTGTGAGTGAGTGTGTAAAATAGTGTGTGTGAGTGAGAGAATGTGTGTGTGAGTGAGAGAGTGTGTCTCTGAAAGAGTGTCTGTGTGGGTGATTGAGAATGTGTGTGTGAGTGAGAGAGTGTGTATGAGTGAGAGAGTGTCTGAGTGAGGGTGTGTGTTTGTGTGAGTGAGAATGTGTGTGAGTGAGTGAGAGTGTGTGTGTGAGTGAGAGTGTGTGTGTGGGTGAGTGAGAGTGAGTGAATGTGTGAGTGAGAGTGTGTGTGTATGAGTGAGAGTGTGTGAGTGAGAGTGTGTGTGTATGAGTGAGAGTGTGTGTGTGAGTGAGTGTGTGAGAATGTGTGTGTGTGAGAGTGTGTGTGCGCGTGAGAGTGTGAGTGAGCGAGAGACTATGCGTGTGAGTGAGAGAGTGTCTGTGTGAGTGAGAGAGTGTCTGAGTGAGGGTGTGTGTTTGTGTGAGTGAGAATGTGTGTGAGTGAGAGAGAGTCTGTGTGTGAGTGAGAGTGTGTGTGTGGGTGAGTGAGAGTGAGTGAGTGTGTGAGTGAGAGTGTGTGTGTATGAGTGAGAGTGTGTGAGTGAGAGTGTGTGTGTATGAGTGAGGGTGTGTGTGTGAGTGAGTGTGTGAGAATGTGTGTGTGTGAGAGTGTGTGTGTGAGTGCAGCGAGTGTGAGTGAGAGAGTGTGTGTGTGAGTGAGAGTGTGTGTGGGTGAGTGAGAGAGTGTGTGGGTGTGTGTGTGTGTGAGTGAGTGAGTGAGTGTGTGGGTGAGTGAGAGAGTGTGTGAGTGAGTGAGTGTGTGGGCGCGTGAGAGAGTGTGTGGGCGCGTGAGAGAGTGTGTGTGCGCGTGAGAGTGTGAGTGAGTGAGAGACTATGTGTGTGAGTGAGAGAGTGTCTGTGTGAGTGAGAGTGTGTGCGAGTGAGAGAGTGTGTGTATTTATGAGTGAGAGCGTGTGTGTGACTGAGAGTGTGTGCAAGTGAGTGAGAGTGTGTGTATGAATAAGAGTGTGTGTGTGAGTGAGTGAGAGAGTTTGTGTGTGTGAAAGAATGAGTGTGTGGGTGAGTGAGAGAGTGTGTGTGTGAGTGAGTGAGTGTGTTTGTGTTTATGAGTGATAGAGTGTGTGTGTGACTCAGTGTGTGCGAGTGAGTGAGAGAGTGTGTGTATGAGCGAGAGTGAGAGAATAGGTGTGTGAGTGAGTATGTGGGTGTGTGAAAGTGTGTGTGTGAGTGAGTGAGAGCGTGTGTGTGTGTGTGTGTGTGAGTGAGTGAGTGTGTGGGTGGGTGAGAGATTGTGTGTGTGAGTGAGAATGTGAGTGAGTGAGAAAATATGTGGGTGAGTGAGAGAGTATGTGGGTGAGTGAGAGAGTGTGTGAGTGAGTGAGAGAGTGTGTGTGTGTGCGAGTGTGTGAGTGGTTGAGTGAGAGAGTGTGTGTGAGTGTGTACTTCAGTGAGTGATGAATTTGTCTGTGTGAGTGAGAGTGTGTGTGAATGAGCGAGAGAGTGTGTGTGAGTGTGAGTGTGTGCTGAGTGAGTGAGAGTATGTGTGTGAATGAGAGTGTGTGTGAATGAGTGAGAGTGCGAGAGACAGAGTGTGAGTAAGTGACTGAGAGATGGTGTGTGAGTGTGAGCTTAAGTGAGTGAGAGAGTGTGTGCGTGTGAATGGGGGTGTGAGTGAGTGTGTAAAAGAGTGTGTGTGAGTGAGAGAATGTGTGTGTGAGTGAGAGAGTGTGTCTCTGAAAGAGTGTCTGTGTGGGTGAGTGAGAATGTGTGTGTGAGTGAGAGAGTGTGTATGAGTGAGAGAGTGTCTGAGTGAGGGTGTGTGTTTGTGTGAGTGAGAATGTGTGTGAGTGAGTGAGAGTGTGTGTGTGAGTGAGAGTGTGTGTGTGGGTGAGTGAGAGTGAGTGAATGTGTGAGTGAGAGTGTGTGTGTATGAGTGAGAGTGTGTGAGTGAGAGTGTGTGTGTATGAGTGAGAGTGTGTGTGTGAGTGAGTGTATGAGAATGTGTGTGTGTGAGAGTGTGTGTGCGCGTGAGAGTGTGAGTGAGTGAGAGACTATGCGTGTGAGTGAGAGAGTGTCTGTGTGAGTGAGAGAGTGTCTGAGTGAGGGTGTGTGTTTGTGTGAGTGAGAATGTGTGTGAGTGAGTGAGAGTCTGTGTGTGAGTGAGAGTGTGTGTGTGGGTGAGTGAGAGTGAGTGAGTGTGTGAGTGAGAGTGTGTGTGTATGAGTGAGAGTGTGTGAGTGAGAGTGTGTGTGTATGAGTGAGAGTGTGTGTGTGAGTGAGTGTGTGAGAATGTGTGTGTGTGAGAGTGTGTGTGTGAGTGCAGCGAGTGTGAGTGAGAGAGTGTGTGTGTGAGTGAGAGTGTGTGTGGGTGAGTGAGAGAGTGTGTGGGTGTGTGTGTGTGTGAGTGAGTGAGTGAGTGTGTGGGTGAGTGAGAGAGTGTGTGAGTGAGTGAGTGTGTGGGCGCGTGAGAGAGTGTGTGGGCGCGTGAGAGAGTGTGTGTGCGCGTGAGAGTGTGAGTGAGTGAGAGACTATGTGTGTGAGTTAGAGAGTGTCTGTGTGAGTGAGAGTGTGTGCGAGTGAGAGAGTGTGTGTATTTATGAGTGAGAGCGTGTGTGTGACTGAGAGTGTGTGCAAGTGAGTGAGAGTGTGTGTATGAATGAGAGTGTGTGTGTGAGTGAGTGAGAGAGCTTGTGTGTGTGAAAGAATGAGTGTGTGGGTGAGTGAGAGAGTGTGTGTGAGTGAGTGAGTGTGTTTGTGTTTATGAGTGAGAGAGTGTGTGTGTGACTCAGTGTGTGCGAGTGAGTGAGAGAGTGTTTGTATGAGCGAGAGTGAGAGAATAGGTGTGTGAGTGAGTATGTGGGTGTGTGAAAGTGTGTGTGTGAGTGAGTGAGAGCGTGTGTGTGTGTGTGTGTGAGTGAGTGGGTGTGTGGGTGAGTGAGAGAGTGTGTGGGTGAGTGAGAGAGTGTGTGTGTGAGTGAGAATGTGAGTGAGTGAGAAAATATGTGTGTGAGTGAGAGAGTATGTGGGTGAGTGAGAGAGTGTGTGAGTGAGTGAGAGAGTGTGTATGTGTGCGAGTGTGTGAGTGGTTGAGTGAGAGAGTGTGTGTGAGTGTGTACTTCAGTGAGTGATGAATTTGTCTGTGTGAGTGAGAGTGTGTGTGAATGAGCGAGAGAGTGCGTGTGAGTGTGAGTGTGTGCTGAGTGAGTGAGAGTATGTGTGTGAATGAGAGTGTGTGTGAATGAGTGAGAGTGCGAGAGACAGAGTGTGAGTAAGTGACTGAGAGATGGTGTGTGAGTGTGAGCTTAAGTGAGTGAGAGAGTGTGTGCGTGTGAATGGGGGGGTGAGTGAGTGTGTAAAAGAGTGTGTGTGAGTGAGAGAATGTGTGTGTGAGTGAGAGAGTGTGTCTCTGAAAGAGTGTCTGTGTGGGTGAGTGAGAATGTGTGTGTGAGTGAGAGATTGTGTATGATTGAGTGAGTGTCTGAGTGAGGGTGTGTGTTTGTGTGAGTGAGAATGTGTGTGTGTGAGTGAGAGTGTGTGTGTGAGTGAGAGTGTGTGTGTGGGTGAGTGAGAGTGAGTGAATGTGTGAGTGAGAGTGTGTGTGTATGAGTGAGAGTGTGTGAGTGAGAGTTTGTGTGTATGAGTGAGAGTGTGTGTGTGAGTGAGTGTGTGAGAATGTGTGTGTGTGAGAGTGTGTGTGTGAGTGCAGCGAGTGTGAGTGAGAGAGTGTGTGTGTGAGTGAGAGTGTGTGTGGGTGAGTGAGAGAGTGTGTGGGTGTGTGTGTGTGTGAGTGAGTGAGTGAGTGTGTGGGTGAGTGAGAGAGTGTGTGTGCGCGTGAGAGTGTGAGTGAGTGAGAGACTATGTGTGTGAGTGAGAGAGTGTCTGTGTGAGTGAGAGAGTGTCTGAGTGAGGGTGTGTGTTTGTGTGAGTGAGAATGTGTGTGAGTGAGTGTGTGAGAATGTGTGTGTGTGAGAGTGTGTGTGTGAGTGCAGCGAGTGTGAGTGAGAGAGTGTGTGTGTGAGTGAGAGTGTGTGTGTATGAGTGAGAGTGTGTGTGTATGAGTGAGAGTGTGTGTGTGAGTGAGTGTGTGAGAATGTGTGTGTGTGAGAGTGTGTGTGTGAGTGCAGCGAGTGTGAGTGAGAGAGTGTGTGTGTGAGTGAGAGTGTGTGTGGGTGAGTGAGAGAGTGTGTGGGTATGTGTGTGTGTGAGTGAGTGAGTGAGTGAGTGGGTGAGTGAGAGAGTGTGTGAGTGAGTGAGTGTGTGGGCGAGTGAGAGAATGTGTGTGCGCGTGAGAGTGTGAGTGAGTGAGAGACTATGTGTGTGAGTGAGAGAGTGTCTGTGTGAGTGAGAGTGTGTGTGTGAGTGAGTGAGAGAGTGTGTGTGTGAATGAGAGTGTGTTTGTGAGTGTGAGAGAGTGTGTGTGAAAGAGTGTGTGTGTGAAAGATTGTGTGGCTGAGTGAGAGAGTGTGTGTGTGTGTGTGAGTGAGTGAGTGTGAGTGTGTGTGTGTGACTAAGAGTGTGTGAGTGAGAGTGTGTGTATGTATGAGTGAGGGTGTGTGTGAGTGAGTGAGAGTGTTACCGAGTGTGTGTGTGAGTAAGTGTGTGTGTGGGTGAGTGAGAGAGTGTGTGGGTGTGTGTGTGTGAGTGTGTGGGTGAGTGAGAGAGTGTGTGAGTGAGTGAGTCTGTGGTCGAGTGAGAGAATGTGTGTGTGCGTGAGAGTGTGAGTGAGTGAGAGAATATGTGTGTGAGTGAGAGAGTGTGTGTGTGAGTGAGAGTGTGTGTGTGAGTGAGAGATAGAGTGTGTGTGTGAATGAGAGTGTGTGTGAGTGAGTGAGAGTGTGAGTGAGGGTGTGTGTGTGAGTTAGTGACAGTGAGAGAGTCTGTGTGTGAGTGTGTGTGTTAGTGTGAATGTGTGCTTGAGTGAGCGAGAGAGTGTGTGTGTGGGTGAGTGAGTGTGTGTGTGTGAGTGAGTGAGTGGTTGAGTGAGAGAGTGTGTGTGTGAGTGAGAGTGAGTGAGAGTGTAAGTGAGAGTGTGTGTTTGAGTGAGTGAGAGTGTGTGAGTGAGTGAGAGTGTGTGTGTATGATTGAGAGCGTGTGTGAGTGACAGTGTGAGTGAGAGAGTCTGTGTGTGTGAGAGTGAGAGTGTGTGTGAGTGAGAGTGTGTGGGTGAGTGAGAGAGTGTGTGTGAGTGAGAGAATAGGTGTGTGAGTGAGAGAATATGTGGGTAAGTGAGAGAGTGTGTGGGTGAGTGAGAGAGTGTGTGTGTGTGAGTGAGTGAGTGTGTGGGTGAGTGAGTGTGTGTGTGAGTGAGAGAAAATGTGTGTGAGTGAGTATGAGGGTGTGTGAAAGAATGTGTGTGAGTGAGTGAGAGCGTGTGTATGTGTGTGAGTGAGTGAGTGTGTGGGTGAGTGAGAGAGTGTGTGTGTGAGTGAGAGTGTGAGTGAGTGAGAGAGTATGTGTGACTGAGAGTGTGTGCGAGTGAGTGAGAGTGTGTGTATGAGTGAGAGTGTGTGTGAGTCAGTGAGAGAGTTTATGTGTGTGAAAGACTGAGTGTGTGGGTGAGTGAGAGAGTGTGTGGGTGAATGAGAGAGTGTGTGTGAGTGTGAGTGAGTGAGTGGTTGAGTGAGAGAGTGTGTGTGAGTGAGTGAGAGAGTGTGTGTGAGTTAGTGAGAGAGTTTGCCTGTGAGTGGGTGCGATTCAGTGTATGAGTGAGACTATGTGTGTGTGAGTGAGAGTATGGGTGTATGAGGGAGAGTGTGTGTATGAGTGAGAGTATGTGTGTGAGTGAGAAGGAGTGAGAGTGTGAGTGAGAATGTGTGGGTGAGTGAGAGAGTGAGTGTGAATGAGTGAGCGAGTGTGTGTGAGTGAGAGTGTGTGTGTGAGTGAGAGAGTGTGTGTGAATGTGAGTGTGTGCTTGAGTGAGTGAGAGTGTGTGTGTGTGTGTGTGAGAGTGTGTGTGTGGGTGAGTGAGAGTGTGTGCGAGTGAAAGTGTGTGTGAGTGAGTGAGAGAGTGTGTATGCAAGTGAGAGTGTGTGTGTGAGTGAGTGAGAGTGTGTGAGTGAGAGTGTGTGTCAGTGAGTGAGAGTGTGAGCGAGGGTGTGTGTGTGAGTGAGTGAGAGTGTGTGAGTGAGAGTGTGTGTCAGTGAGTGAGAGTGTGAGCGAGGGTGTGTGTGTGAGTGAGTGAGAGTGAGAGAGTGTGTGTGTGAGTGAGAGTGTGTGTGTGAGTGAGTGAGTGGTTGAGTGAGAGAGTGTGTGTGTGAGTGAGAAGGAGTGAGAGTGTGAGTTAGAGTGTGTGTGTGAGTGAGTGAGAGTGTGTGAGTGAGTGAGAGTGTGTGCGTGTATGAGTGAGAGTGTGTGTGTGAGTGAGGGTGTGAGTGAGAGAGTGTGTTTGTGAGTGATAGTGTGTGTGAGTGAGTGAGTGTGTGAGAAAGTGTGAGTGTGTCGGTGAGTGTGTGTGTGTGTGTGAGTGAGTGAGTGTGTGGGTGAGTGAGAGAGTATGTTGGTGGGTGTGTGTGTGTGTGTGAGTGAGAGAGTGTGTGTGTGAGTGAGAGTGTGTGTGTGAGTGAGTGAGGGAGTGTGTGGGTGAATGAGTGTGTGGGTGAGTGAGAGAGTGTGTGTGTGAGTGAGAGTGTGAGTGAGTGAGAGACTATGTGTGTGAGTGAGAGAGTGTCTGTGTGAGTGAGAGAGTGTGTGTGAGTGAGTGAGGGAGTGTGTGTGTGAATTAGAGTGTGTGGGTGAGTGAGAGAGTGTGTGGTTGTGTGTGGGTGAGTGAGTGAGTGATTGTGTGGGTGAGTGAGAGAGTGCTTGTGTGAATGAGAGTGTGTGTGTGAGTGTGTGTGAGTGTGTGCTTGAGTAAATGAGAGAGTGTGTGTGCGAATGAGAGTGTGTGGGATGAGTGAGTTTGTGTGTGTGTGTGAGTGAGAGTGTGTGTGGGTGAGTGAGTGAGTGTGTGGGTGAGTGAGAGAGTTTGTGTGTGTGAAAGAGTGAGTGTGTGGGTGAGTGAGAGAGTGTGTGGGTGAGTGAGAGTGTGTGTGAATGAGTGAGAGAGTTTGTGTGTGTGAAAGAGTGAGTGTGTGGGTGAGTGAGAGAGTGTGTGCGTGATTGAGAGAGTGTGTGTGAGTGTGAGTGAGTGAGTGGTTGAGTGAGAGAGAGTGTGTGAGTGAGTGAGAGAGTGTGTGTGAGTGAGAGTGTGTGTGTGAATGTGAGTGTGTGCTTGAGTGAGTGAGAGAGTGTGTGTGTGTGTGAGAGTGTGTGTGTGGGTGAGCGAGAGTGTGTGCGATTGAACGTGTGTGTGAGTGAGTGAGAGAGTGTGTATGCGATTGAGAGTGTGTGTGTGAGTGAGTGAGAGTGTGTGAGTGAGAGTGTGTGTCAGTGAGTGAGAGTGTGAGTGAGGGTATGAGTGTGAGTGAGTGAGAGTGAGAGAGTGAATGTGTGAGTGTGAGTGCGTGTGTGAGTATGATTGTGTGCTTGAGTGAGTGAGAGATTGTGTGTGTGAGTGAGTGGAAGTGAGAGTGTGAGTGACAGTGAGAGTGAGAGAGTGTGTGTGTGAGTGAGAGTGTTACTGAGTGAGCGTGAGTGTGAGAGCGGGTGTGTGTGTGAGAGAGTGAATGAAAGTGTATGTGTGAATGAGTGAGAGTGTGAGTGAGAGTGTGTGTGAGTGAGAGTGTGAGTGAGAGTGTGTGTGTGAGTGAGATTGTGTGTGTGAGTGAGAATGTGTGTGTGAATGTGTGAGAGTGTGTGTGAGTGAGTGAGAGTGTTACTGAGTGAGTGTGAGTGTGAGAGCGGGAGTGTGTGTGAGAGAGTGAATGAAAGTGTATGTGTGAATGAGTGAGAGTGTGAGTGAGACTGTGTGTGAGTGAGAGTGTGAGTGAGAGTGTGCGTGTGAGTGAGATTGTGTGTGCTTATGAGTGAGAGTGTGTGTGTGTGTGAGTGTGTGTGTGTGTGAGTGCGTGAGAGTGTGTGTGAGAGAGTGAGTGAGAGTGTGTGTGTGACTGAGTGAGAGTGTGAGTGAGAGTGTGTGTGAGTGTGAGTGAGTCTGAGCGAGTGAGAGTGTGTGTGTATGAGTGAGAGTGTGTGTGTGAGTGAGAGAGATGTGTGTGTGTGCTTGAGTGAGTGATGAATTTGTGTGTGAGTGAGAGTGTATGTGAGTGAGTGAGAGAGTGTGTGTGTGTGACAGAGTGAGTGTGTGGGTGAGTGAGAGAGTGTGTGTGTGAGTTAACATGTGTGTGAGTGTGTGAGTGAGTGAGTGTGAGTGATAGTGTGTGTGAGTGAGTGAGAGAGTGTGTGTGTGTGTGTGTGAGTGTGTGCTTGAGTGACTGAGAGAGTGTATGTGTGTGAATGAAAGTGTGTGTGCATGAGAGAGTGTGTGTGTGTGAAAGAGTGAGTGTGTGGGTGAGTGAGAGAGTGTTTGTGAGTGAGAGTGAGTGAGAGTGTGTGTGAGAGTGTGAGTGTGTGAGAGTGTGTGTGTCAGAGTGTGTGTGTCAGAGTCTGTGTGTGCATGAGTGAGAGTTTGTATGTGTGAGTAAGAATGTGATTGAGAGTGTGTGTGAGTGACTGAGAGTGTGTGTGTGTGTGTGTGAGAGCGTGAGTGAAAATATGTGTGAGTGACTGAGAGTATGAGTGAGAGTGTGTGTGAATGTGAGTGAGAGTGTGCGTGTGAGTGAGTGAGAGTGTGTGTGTGTATGAGAGAGTGTGTGTGTGTGACTGAGTGTGTGCGAGTGAGTGAGAGTGTGTGTGTGTAAGAGCTAGAATGTGTGTGTGTGAATCAGTGTGTGAGAGAGTGAGTGTGAGTGTGTGCTTGAGTGAGTGAGAGAGTGTGTGTGTGTGAATGAGTGTGTGGTGAGTGACGGAGTGTGTGTGTGTGAGTGAGAGTTGAGTGAGTGAGAGAATGTGTGAGTGAGTGAGAGAATGAGTGTGTATGCGAGTGAGAGTGTGTGCGTGAGTGAGTGAGAGTGCGAGTGAGGGTATGAGTGTGAGTGAGTGAGAGTGATAGAGTGTATGTGTGAGTGTGAGTGTGTGTGTGAGTGTGAGTGTGTGCTTGAGTGAGTGAGAGAGTGTGTGTGAGTGAGTGGGAGTGAGAGTGTGAGTGAGAGTGTGTGAGTGAGTGCGACTGTGTGAGTGAGTGACAGTGTGAGTGAGAGAGTGTGTGTGTGTGAGTGAATGAGTGTGTGGGTGAGTGTGAGATTGTGTGTGTGTGAGTGAATGAGTGTGTGGGTGGTTGAGAGAGTGGGTGTGTGTGAGTGTGTGGCTGAGTGAGAGAGTGTGTGTGTGAGTGAGAGTGTGAGTGAGTGAGAGAGTGTGTGTGTGTGAGTGAGTGAGTGTGTGGGTGAGTGAGAGAGTGTGTGTGTGTGAGTGAGTGAGAGAAAATGTGCGTGAGTGAGAGAGTGTGTGGGTGAGTGAGAGTGTGTGAGTGAGAGTGTGTGTGTGTGTTAGTGAGAGAGAGTGCGTGTGAGTGGGTGCGAATGAGTGCATGAGTGAGAGTGTGTGTATGAGTGAGAGTATGTGTGTATGAGAGAGAGTGTGTCAATGAGTGAGAGTGTGTGTTTGTGAGAGAGAGAGAGAGTGCGCGTGTGAGAGGGTGAGTGGTTGAGTGAGAGAGTGTGTGTGAGTGAGTGAGAGAGTGTGTGTGTGAGTGAGTGCGAGTGAGAGTGTGTGTGAGAGTGTGTGTGTGAGAGAGAGAGAGAGTGCGCGTGTGAGAGGGTGAGTGGTTGAATGAGAGAGTGTGTGTGAGTGAGTGAGAGAGTGTGCGTGTGAGTGAGTGCGAGTGAGAGTGTGTGTGAGAGTGTGTGTGTGAGTGAGTGAGGGAGTGTGTGTGTGAATGAGAGTGTGTGGGTGAGTGAGAGAGTGTGTGGGTGTGTGTGTGTGAGTGAGTGAGTGATTGTGTGGGTGAGTGAGAGAGTGTTTGTGTGAATGAGAGTGTGTGTGTGAGTGTGTGCTTGAGTAAATGAGAGCGTGTGTGTGTGAATGGGAGTGTGTGTGATGAGTGAGATTGTGTGTGTGTGTGAGTGAGAGTGTGTGGGTGAGTGAGTGAGTGTGTGGGTGAGTGAGAGAGTTTGTGTGTGTGAAAGAGTGAGTGTGTGGGTGAGTGAGAGAGTGTGTGGGTGAGTGAGAGTGTGTGTGAATGAGTGAGAGAGTTTGTGTGTGTGAAAGAGTGAGTGTGTGGGTGAGTGAGATAGTGTGTGCGTGAGTGAGAGAGTGTGTGTGAGTGTGAGTGAGTGAGTGGTTGAGTCAGAGAGAGTGTGTGAGTGAGTGAGAGAGTGTGTGTGAGTGAGAGAGTGTGTGTGAATGTGAGTGTGTGCTTGAGTGAGTGAGAGAGTGTGTGTGTGTGTGTGAGAGTGTGTGTGTGGGTGAGTGAGAGTGTGTGCGAGTGAAAGCGTGTGTGAGTGAGTGAGAGAGTGTGTATGCGAGTGAGAGTGTGTGTGTGAGTGAGTGAGAGTGTGTGAGTGAGAGTGTGTGTCAGTGAGTGAGAGTGTGAGTGAGGGTATGAGTGTGAGTGAGTGAGAGTGAGAGAGTGAATGTGTGAGTGTGAGTGCGTGTGTGAGTATGAGTGTGTGCTTGAGTGAGTGAGAGATTGTGTGTGTGAGTGAGTGGAAGTGAGAGTGTGAGTGACAGTGAGAGTGAGAGAGTGTGTGTGTGAGTGAGAGTGTTACTGAGTGAGCGTGAGTGTGAGAGCGGGTGTGTGTGTGAGAGAGTGAATGAAAGTGTATGTGTGAATGAGTGAGAGTGTGAGTGAGAGTGTGTGTGAGTGAGAGTGTGAGTGAGAGTGTGTGTGTGAGTGAGATTGTGTGTGTGAGTGAGAATGTGTGTGTGAATGAGTGAGAGTGTGTGTGAGTGAGTGAGAGTGTTACTGAGTGAGTGTGAGTGTGAGAGTGGGTGTGTGTGTGTGAGAGCGAATGAAAGTGTATGTGTGAATGAGTGAGAGTGTGAGTGAGAGTGTGTGTGAGTGAGAGTGTGAGTGAGAGTTTGCGTGTGAGTGAGATTGTGTGTGCTTATGAGTGAGAGTGTGTGTGTGTGTGAGTGTGTGTGTGTGTGAGTGTGTGAGAGTGTGTGTGAGAGAGTGAGTGAGAGTGTGTGTGTGACTGAGTGAGAGTGTGAGTGAGAGTGTGTGTGAGTGTGAGTGAGTCTGAGTGAGTGAGAGTGTGTGTGTATGAGTGAGAGTGTGTGTGTGAGTGAGAGAGATGTGTGTGTGTGCTTGAGTGAGTGATGAATTTGTGTGTGAGTGAGAGTGTATGTGAGTGAGTGAGAGAGTGTGTGTGTGTGACAGAGTGAGTGTGTGGGTGAGTGAGAGAGGGTGTGTGTGAGTTAGCGTGTGTGTGAGTGTGTGAGTGAGTGAGTGTGAGTGATAGTGTGTGTGAGTGAGTGAGAGAGTGTGTGTGTGTGAGTGTGTGCTTGAGTGACTGAGAGAGTGTATGTGTGTGAATGAAAGTGTGTGTGCATGAGAGAGTGTGTGTGTGAAAGAGTGAATGTGTGGGTGAGTGAGAGAGTGTTTGTGAGTGAGAGTAAGTGAGAGTGTGTGTGAGAGTGTGAGTGTGTGAGAGTGTGTGTGTCAGAGTGTGTGTGTCAGAGTCTGTGTGTGTATGAGTGAGAGAGTGTTTGTGTGAGTAATAATATGAGTTAGAGTGTGTGTGAGAGTGTGTGTGCATGAGTGAGAGTTTGTATGTGTGAGTAAGAATGTGATTGAGAGTGTGTGTGAGTGACTGAGAGTGTGTGTGTGTGTGTGTGAGAGCGTGAGTGAAAATATGTGTGAGTGACTGAGAGTATGAGTGAGAGTGTGTGTGAATGTGAGTGAGAGTGTGCGTGTGAGTGAGTGAGAGTGTGTGTGTGTATGAGAGAGTGTGTGTGTGTGACTGAGTGTGTGCGAGTGAGTGAGAGTGTGTGTGTGTAAGAGCGAGAATGTGTGTGTGTGAATGAGTGTGTGAGAGAGTGAGTGTGAGTGTGTGCCTGAGTGAGTGAGAGAGTGTGTGTGTGTGAATGAGTGTGTGGTGAGTGACGGAGTGTGTGTGTGTGAGTGAGAGTTGAGTGAGTGAGAGAATGTGTGAGTGAGTGAGAGAATGAGTGTGTATGCGAGTGAGAGTGTGTGCGTGAGTGAGTGAGAGTGTGAGTGAGGGTATGAGTGTGAGTGAGTGAGAGTGATAGAGTGTATGTGTGAGTGTGAGTGTGTGTGTGAGTGTGAGTGTGTGCTTGAGTGAGTGAGAGAGTGTGTGTGAGTGAGTGGGAGTGAGAGTGTGAGTGAGAGTGTGTGAGTGAGTGAGACTGTGTGAGTGAGTGACAGTGTGAGTGAGAGAGTGTGTGTGTGTGAGTGAATGAGTGTGTGGGTGAGTGTGAGATTGTGTGTGTGTGAGTGAATGAGTGTGTGGGTGGTTGAGAGAGTGGGTGTGTGTGAGTGTGTGGCTGAGTGAGAGAGTGTGTGTGTGAGTGAGAGTGTGAGTGAGTGAGAGAGTGTGTGTGTGTGAGTGAGTGAGTGTGTGGGTGAGTGAGAGAGTGTGTGTGTGTGAGTGAGTGAGAGAAAATGTGCGTGAGTGAGAGAGTGTGTGGGTGAGTGAGAGTGTGTGAGTGAGAGTGTGTGTGTGTGTTAGTGAGAGAGAGTGCGTGTGAGTGGGTGCGAATGAGTGCATGAGTGAGAGTGTGTGTATGAGTGAGAGTATGTGTGTATGAGAGAGAGTGTGTCAATGAGTGAGAGTGTGTGTTTGTGAGAGAGAGAGAGAGTGCGCGTGTGAGAGGGTGAGTGGTTGAGTGAGAGAGTGTGTGTGAGTGAGTGAGAGAGTGTGTGTGAGTGAGTGAGAGAGTGTGCGTGTGAGTGAGTGCGGGTGAGAGTGTGAGTGAGAGTGTGTGTGTGTGTTAGTGAGTGAGAGAGTGAGTGTGTGTGAGTGAGAGTGTGTGTGTGTGTGAGTGAGTGTGTGAGTGTATGTGAGTGAGTGAGAGTGTAACTGAGAGGTGTGTGTGAGTGAGTGAGAGTGTGTGTGTGTGTGTGAAAGAGTGAGTGTGTGGGTGAGTGAGAGAGTGTGTGTGTGAGTGACAGTGTGTGTGAGTGACTGAGAGTGTGTGTGTGCAAGAGTGTATGTGTGAAAGAGTGTGTGTGTGTGAGCGAGAGAGTGTATGAGTGAGTGTGTCTGTGTATGAGTGAGGGTGTGTGTGTGAGTGAGTGAGAGTGTTACTGAGTGTGTGTGAGTGACTGAGAGTGTGTGTGTGAAAGAGTCAGTGTGTGGGTGAGTGAGAGAGTGTGTGTGTGAGTGAGAGTGTGTGTGAGTGAGTGAGTGTGTGAGAAAGTGTGTGTGTGTGTGAGTGAGTGAGTGTGGGTGAGTGAGAGAGTGTGTGAGTGAGAGAATGTGTGTGTGAGTGAGAGAGTGTCTGTGTGAGTGAGAGAGTGTGTGTGAGTGTGTGCTTGAGTGAGTGAGAGAGTGTGTATGTGTGAATGAGAGTGTGTGAGAGTGAGTGAGAGAGTGTGTGAGTGAGTGAGAGTGTGTGTGTGAGTGAGAGTGTGTGTGTGGGTGAGTGAGAGTGAGTGAGTGTGTGAGTGAGATTGTGTGTGTATGAGTGAGAGTGTGTGTGTGATTGAGTGTGTGAGAATGTGTGTGTGTGAGAGTGTGTGTGTGAGTGCAGCGAGTGTGAGTGAGAGAGTGTGTGTGTGAGTGAGAGTGTGTGTGGGTGAGTGAGAGTGTGTGTGGGTGTGTGTGTGTGTGAGTGAGTGAGTGAGTGTGTGGGTGAGTGAGAGAGTGTGTGAGTGAGTGAGTGTGTGGGCGAGTGAGAGAGTGTGTGTGCGCGTGAGAGTGTGAGTGAGTGAGAGACTATGTGTGTGAGTGAGAGAGTGTGTGGGTGAGTGAGAGTGTGTGAGTGAGAGTGTGTGTGTGTGTTAGTGAGAGAGAGTGCGTGTGAGTGGGTGCGAATGAGTGCATGAGTGAGAGTGTGTGTATGAGTGAGAGTATGTGTGTATGAGAGAGAGTGTGTCAATGAGTGAGAGTGTGTGTTTGTGAGAGAGAGAGAGAGTGCGCGTGTGAGAGGGTGAGTGGTTGAGTGAGAGAGTGTGTGTGAGTGAGTGAGAGAGTGTGTGTGTGAGTGAGTGCGAGTGAGAGTGTGTGTGAGAGTGTGTGTGTGAGAGAGAGAGAGAGTGCGCGTGTGAGAGGGTGAGTGGTTGAATGAGAGAGTGTGTGTGAGTGAGTGAGAGAGTGTGCGTGTGAGTGAGTGCGAGTGAGAGTGTGTGTGAGAGTGTGTGTGTGAGTGAGTGAGGGAGTGTGTGTGTGAATGAGAGTGTGTGGGTGAGTGAGAGAGTGTGTGGGTGTGTGTGTGTGAGTGAGTGAGTGATTGTGTGGGTGAGTGAGAGAGTGTTTGTGTGAATGAGAGTGTGTGTGTGAGTGTGTGCTTGAGTAAATGAGAGCGTGTGTGTGTGAATGGGAGTGTGTGTGATGAGTGAGATTGTGTGTGTGTGTGAGTGAGAGTGTGTGGGTGAGTGAGTGAGTGTGTGGGTGAGTGAGAGAGTTTGTGTGTGTGAAAGAGTGAGTGTGTGGGTGAGTGAGAGAGTGTGTGGGTGAGTGAGAGTGTGTGTGAATGAGTGAGAGAGTTTGTGTGTGTGAAAGAGTGAGTGTGTGGGTGAGTGAGAGAGTGTGTGCGTGAGTGAGAGAGTGTGTGTGAGTGTGAGTGAGTGAGTGGTTGAGTCAGAGAGAGTGTGTGAGTGAGTGAGAGAGTGTGTGTGAGTGAGAGAGTGTGTGTGAATGTGAGTGTGTGCTTGAGTGAGTGAGAGAGTGTGTGTGTGTGTGTGAGAGTGTGTGTGTGGGTGAGTGAGAGTGTGTGCGAGTGAAAGCGTGTGTGAGTGAGTGAGAGAGTGTGTATGCGAGTGAGAGTGTGTGTGTGAGTGAGTGAGAGTGTGTGAGTGAGAGTGTGTGTCAGTGAGTGAGAGTGTGAGTGAGGGTATGAGTGTGAGTGAGTGAGAGTGAGAGAGTGAATGTGTGAGTGTGAGTGCGTGTGTGAGTATGAGTGTGTGCTTGAGTGAGTGAGAGATTGTGTGTGTGAGTGAGTGGAAGTGAGAGTGTGAGTGACAGTGAGAGTGAGAGAGTGTGTGTGTGAGTGAGAGTGTTACTGAGTGAGCGTGAGTGTGAGAGCGGGTGTGTGTGTGAGAGAGTGAATGAAAGTGTATGTGTGAATGAGTGAGAGTGTGAGTGAGAGTGTGTGTGAGTGAGAGTGTGAGTGAGAGTGTGTGTGTGAGTGAGATTGTGTGTGTGAGTGAGAATGTGTGTGTGAATGAGTGAGAGTGTGTGTGAGTGAGTGAGAGTGTTACTGAGTGAGTGTGAGTGTGAGAGTGGGTGTGTGTGTGTGAGAGCGAATGAAAGTGTATGTGTGAATGAGTGAGAGTGTGAGTGAGAGTGTGTGTGAGTGAGAGTGTGAGTGAGAGTTTGCGTGTGAGTGAGATTGTGTGTGCTTATGAGTGAGAGTGTGTGTGTGTGTGAGTGTGTGTGTGTGTGAGTGTGTGAGAGTGTGTGTGAGAGAGTGAGTGAGAGTGTGTGTGTGACTGAGTGAGAGTGTGAGTGAGAGTGTGTGTGAGTGTGAGTGAGTCTGAGTGAGTGAGAGTGTGTGTGTATGAGTGAGAGTGTGTGTGTGAGTGAGAGAGATGTGTGTGTGTGCTTGAGTGAGTGATGAATTTGTGTGTGAGTGAGAGTGTATGTGAGTGAGTGAGAGAGTGTGTGTGTGTGACAGAGTGAGTGTGTGGGTGAGTGAGAGAGGGTGTGTGTGAGTTAGCGTGTGTGTGAGTGTGTGAGTGAGTGAGTGTGAGTGATAGTGTGTGTGAGTGAGTGAGAGAGTGTGTGTGTGTGAGTGTGTGCTTGAGTGACTGAGAGAGTGTATGTGTGTGAATGAAAGTGTGTGTGCATGAGAGAGTGTGTGTGTGAAAGAGTGAATGTGTGGGTGAGTGAGAGAGTGTTTGTGAGTGAGAGTAAGTGAGAGTGTGTGTGAGAGTGTGAGTGTGTGAGAGTGTGTGTGTCAGAGTGTGTGTGTCAGAGTCTGTGTGTGTATGAGTGAGAGAGTGTTTGTGTGAGTAATAATATGAGTTAGAGTGTGTGTGAGAGTGTGTGTGCATGAGTGAGAGTTTGTATGTGTGAGTAAGAATGTGATTGAGAGTGTGTGTGAGTGACTGAGAGTGTGTGTGTGTGTGTGTGAGAGCGTGAGTGAAAATATGTGTGAGTGACTGAGAGTATGAGTGAGAGTGTGTGTGAATGTGAGTGAGAGTGTGCGTGTGAGTGAGTGAGAGTGTGTGTGTGTATGAGAGAGTGTGTGTGTGTGACTGAGTGTGTGCGAGTGAGTGAGAGTGTGTGTGTGTAAGAGCGAGAATGTGTGTGTGTGAATGAGTGTGTGAGAGAGTGAGTGTGAGTGTGTGCCTGAGTGAGTGAGAGAGTGTGTGTGTGTGAATGAGTGTGTGGTGAGTGACGGAGTGTGTGTGTGTGAGTGAGAGTTGAGTGAGTGAGAGAATGTGTGAGTGAGTGAGAGAATGAGTGTGTATGCGAGTGAGAGTGTGTGCGTGAGTGAGTGAGAGTGTGAGTGAGGGTATGAGTGTGAGTGAGTGAGAGTGATAGAGTGTATGTGTGAGTGTGAGTGTGTGTGTGAGTGTGAGTGTGTGCTTGAGTGAGTGAGAGAGTGTGTGTGAGTGAGTGGGAGTGAGAGTGTGAGTGAGAGTGTGTGAGTGAGTGAGACTGTGTGAGTGAGTGACAGTGTGAGTGAGAGAGTGTGTGTGTGTGAGTGAATGAGTGTGTGGGTGAGTGTGAGATTGTGTGTGTGTGAGTGAATGAGTGTGTGGGTGGTTGAGAGAGTGGGTGTGTGTGAGTGTGTGGCTGAGTGAGAGAGTGTGTGTGTGAGTGAGAGTGTGAGTGAGTGAGAGAGTGTGTGTGTGTGAGTGAGTGAGTGTGTGGGTGAGTGAGAGAGTGTGTGTGTGTGAGTGAGTGAGAGAAAATGTGCGTGAGTGAGAGAGTGTGTGGGTGAGTGAGAGTGTGTGAGTGAGAGTGTGTGTGTGTGTTAGTGAGAGAGAGTGCGTGTGAGTGGGTGCGAATGAGTGCATGAGTGAGAGTGTGTGTATGAGTGAGAGTATGTGTGTATGAGAGAGAGTGTGTCAATGAGTGAGAGTGTGTGTTTGTGAGAGAGAGAGAGAGTGCGCGTGTGAGAGGGTGAGTGGTTGAGTGAGAGAGTGTGTGTGAGTGAGTGAGAGAGTGTGTGTGAGTGAGTGAGAGAGTGTGCGTGTGAGTGAGTGCGGGTGAGAGTGTGAGTGAGAGTGTGTGTGTGTGTTAGTGAGTGAGAGAGTGAGTGTGTGTGAGTGAGAGTGTGTGTGTGTGTGAGTGAGTGTGTGAGTGTATGTGAGTGAGTGAGAGTGTAACTGAGAGGTGTGTGTGAGTGAGTGAGAGTGTGTGTGTGTGTGTGAAAGAGTGAGTGTGTGGGTGAGTGAGAGAGTGTGTGTGTGAGTGACAGTGTGTGTGAGTGACTGAGAGTGTGTGTGTGCAAGAGTGTATGTGTGAAAGAGTGTGTGTGTGTGAGCGAGAGAGTGTATGAGTGAGTGTGTCTGTGTATGAGTGAGGGTGTGTGTGTGAGTGAGTGAGAGTGTTACTGAGTGTGTGTGAGTGACTGAGAGTGTGTGTGTGAAAGAGTCAGTGTGTGGGTGAGTGAGAGAGTGTGTGTGTGAGTGAGAGTGTGTGTGAGTGAGTGAGTGTGTGAGAAAGTGTGTGTGTGTGTGAGTGAGTGAGTGTGGGTGAGTGAGAGAGTGTGTGAGTGAGAGAATGTGTGTGTGAGTGAGAGAGTGTCTGTGTGAGTGAGAGAGTGTGTGTGAGTGTGTGCTTGAGTGAGTGAGAGAGTGTGTATGTGTGAATGAGAGTGTGTGAGAGTGAGTGAGAGAGTGTGTGAGTGAGTGAGAGTGTGTGTGTGTGAGTGAGAGTGTGTGTGTGGGTGAGTGAGAGTGAGTGAGTGTGTGAGTGAGATTGTGTGTGTATGAGTGAGAGTGTGTGTGTGATTGAGTGTGTGAGAATGTGTGTGTGTGAGAGTGTGTGTGTGAGTGCAGCGAGTGTGAGTGAGAGAGTGTGTGTGTGAGTGAGAGTGTGTGTGGGTGAGTGAGAGTGTGTGTGGGTGTGTGTGTGTGTGAGTGAGTGAGTGAGTGTGTGGGTGAGTGAGAGAGTGTGTGAGTGAGTGAGTGTGTGGGCGAGTGAGAGAGTGTGTGTGCGCGTGAGAGTGTGAGTGAGTGAGAGACTATGTGTGTGAGTGAGAGAGTGTCTGTGTGAGTGAGAGTGTGTGTGTGAGTGAGTGAGTGATTGTGTGGGTGAGTGAGAGAGTGTTTGTGTGAATGAGAGTGTGTGTGTGAGTGTGTGCTTGAGTAAATGAGAGAGTGTGTGTGAATGGGAGTGTGTGTGATGAGTGAGATTGTGTGTGTGTGTGAGTGAGAGTGTGTGTGGGTGAGTGAGTGAGTGTGTGGGTGAGTGAGAGAGTTTGTGTGTGTGAAAGAGTGAGTGTGTGGGTGAGTGAGAGAGTGTGTGGGTGAGTGAGAGTGTGTGTGAATGAGTGAGAGAGTTTGTGTGTGTGAAAGAGTGAGTGTGTGGGTGAGTGAGAGAGTGTGTGCGTGAGTGAGAGAGTGTGTGTGAGTGTGAGTGAGTGAGTGGTTGAGTGAGAGAGAGTGTGTGAGTGAGTGAGAGAGTGTGTGTGAGTGAGAGAGTGTGTGTGAATGTGAGTGTGTGCTTGAGTGAGTGAGAGAGTGTGTGTGTGTGTGTGAGAGCGTGTGTGTGGGTGAGTGAGAGTGTGTGCGAGTGAAAGCGTGTGTGAGTGAGTGAGAGAGTGTGTATGCGAGTGAGAGTGTGTGTGTGAGTGAGTGAGAGTGTGTGAGTGAGAGTGTATGTCAGTGAGTGAGTGTGTGAGTGAGGGTATGAGTGTGAGTGAGTGAGAGTGAGAGAGTGAATGTGTGAGTGTGAGTGCGTGTGTGAGTATGAGTGTGTGCTTGTGCGAGTGAGAGATTGTGTGTGTGAGTGAGTGGAAGTGAGAGTGTGAGTGACAGTGAGAGTGAGAGAGTGTGTGTGTGAGTGAGAGTGTTACTGAGTGAGCGTGAGTGTGAGAGCGGGTGTGTGTGTGAGAGAGTGAATGAAAGTGTATGTGTGAATGAGTGAGAGTGTGAGTGAGAGTGTGTGTGAGTGAGAGTGTGAGTGAGAGTGTGTGTGTGTGTTAGTGAGTGAGAGAGTGAGTGTGTGTGAGTGAGAGTGTGTGTGTGTGTGAGTGAGTGTGTGGGTGAGTGAGAGAGTTTGTGTGTGTGAAAGAGTGAGTGTGTGGGTGAGTGAGAGAGTGTGTGGGTGAGTGAGAGTGTGTGTGAATGAGTGAGAGAGTTTGTGTGTGTGAAAGAGTGAGTGTGTGGGTGAGTGAGAGAGTGTGTGCGTGAGTGAGAGAGTGTGTGTGAGTGTGAGTGAGAGAGTGGTTGAGTGAGAGAGAGTGTGTGAGTGAGTGAGAGAGTGTGTGTGAGTGAGAGTGTGTGTGTGAATGTGAGTGTGTGCTTGAGTGAGTGAGAGAGTGTGTGTGTGTGTGAGAGTGTGTGTGTGGGTGAGTGAGAGTGTGTGCGAGTGAAAGCGTGTGTGAGTGAGTGAGAGAGTGTGTATGCGAGTGAGAGTGTGTGTGTGAGTGAGTGAGAGTGTGTGAGTGAGAGTGTGTGTCAGTGAGTGAGTGTGTGAGTGAGGGTATGAGTGTGAGTGAGTGAGAGTGAGAGAGTGAAGGTGTGAGTGTGAGTGCGTGTGTGAGTATGAGTGTGTGCTTGTGTGAGTGAGAGATTGTGTGTGTGAGTGAGTGGAAGTGAGAGTGTGAGTGACAGTGAGAGTGAGAGAGTGTGTGTGTGAGTGAGAGTGTTACTGAGTGAGCGTGAGTGTGAGAGCGGGTGTGTGTGTGAGAGAGTGAATGAAAGTGTATGTGTGAATGAGTGAGAGTGTGAGTGAGAGTGTGTGTGAGTGAGAGTGTGAGTGAGAGTGTGTGTGTGAGTGAGATTGTGTGTGTGAGTGAGAATGTGTGTGTGAATGAGTGAGAGTGTGTGTGAGTGAGTGAGAGTGTTACTGAGTGAGTGTGAGTGTGAGAGCGGATGTGTGTGTGAGAGAGTGAATGAAAGTGTATGTGTGAATGAGTGAGAGTGAGAGTGAGAGTGTGTGTGAGTGAGAGTGTGAGTGAGTCTGTGCGTGTGAGTGAGATTGTGTGTGCTTATGAGTGAGAGTGTGTGTGTGTGTGAGTGTGTGTGTGTGAGTGTGTGAGAGTGTGTGAGTGAGAGTGTGTGTGTGACTGAGTGAGAGTGTGAGTGAGAGTGTGTGTGAGTGTGAGTGAGTCTAAGTGAGTGAGAGTGTGTGTCTATGAGTGAGAGTGTGTGTGTGAGTGAGAGAGATGTGTGTGTGTGCTTGAGTGAGTGATGAATTTGTGTGTGAGTGAGAGTGTATGTGAGTGAGTGAGAGAGTGTGTGTGTGTGACAGAGTGAGTGTGTGGGTGAGTGGGAGAGTGTGTGTGTGAGTTAGCGTGTGTGTGAGTGTGTGAGTGAGTGAGTGTGAGTGATAGTGTGTGTGAGTGAGTGAGAGAGTGTGTGTGTGTGTGTGAGTGTGTGCTTGAGTGACTGAGAGAGTGTATGTGTGTGAATGAAAGTGTGTGTGCATGAGAGAGTGTGTGTGTGTGAAAGAGTGAGTGTGTGGGTGAGTGAGAGAGTGTTTCTGAGTGAGAGTGAGTGAGAGTGTGTGTGAGAGTGTGAGTGTGTGAGAGTGTGTGTGTCAGAGTGTGTGTGTCAGAGTCTGTGTGTGTATGAGTGAGAGAGTGTTTGTGTGAGTAATAATATGAGTTAGAGTGTGTGTGAGAGTGTGTGTGCATGAGTGAGAGTTTGTATGTGTGAGTAAGAATGTGATTGAGAGTGTGTGTGAGTGACTGAGAGTGTGTGTGTGTGTGTGTGAGAGCGTGAGTGAAAATATGTGTGAGTGACTGAGAGTATGAGTGAGAGTGTGTGTGAATGTGAGTGAGAGTGTGCGTGTGAGTGAGTGAGAGTGTGTGTGTGTATAAGAGAGTGTGTGTGTGTGACTGAGTGTGTGCGAGTGAGTGAGAGTGTGTGTGTGTAAGAGCGAGAATGTGTGTGTGTGAATGAGTGTGTGAGAGAGTGAGTGTGAGTGTGTGCTTGAGTGAGTGAGAGAGTGTGTGTGTGTGAATGAGTGTGTGGTGAGTGACGGAGTGTGTGTGTGTGAGTGAGAGTTGAGTGAGTGAGAGAATGTGTGAGCGAGTGAGAGAATGAGTGTGTATGCGAGTGAGAGTGTGTGCGTGAGTGAGTGAGAGTGTGAGTAAGGGTATGAGTGTGAGTGAGTGAGAGTGATGGAGTGTATGTGTGAGTGTGTGTGTGAGTGTGAGTGTGTGCTTGAGTGAGTGAGAGAGTGTGTGTGAGTGAGTGGGAGTGAGAGTGTGAGTGAGAGTGTGTGAGTGAGTGAGACTGTGTGAGTGAGTGACAGTGTGAGTGAGAGAGTGTGTGTGTGAGTGAATGAGTGTGTGGGTGAGTGTGAGATTGTGTGTGTGTGAGTGAATGAGTGTGTGGGTGGTTGAGAGAGTGGGTGTGTGTGAGTGTGTGGCTGAGTGAGAGAGTGTGTGTGTGAGTGAGAGTGTGAGTGAGTGAGAGAGTGTGTGTGTGTGAGTGAGTGAGAGAAAATGTGCGTGAGTGAGAGAGTGTGTGGGTGAGTGAGAGTGTGTGAGTGAGAGTGTGTGTGTGTGTTAGTGAGAGAGAGTGCGTGTGAGTGGGTGCGAATGAGTGCATGAGTGAGAGTGTGTGTATGAGTGAGAGTATGTGTGTATGAGAGAGAGTGTGTGTATGAGTGAGAGTGTGTGTTTGTGAGAGAGAGAGAGAGTGCGCGTGTGAGAGGGTGAGTGGTTGAGTGAGAGAGTGTGTGTGAGTGAGTGAGAGAGTGTGTGTGAGTGAGTGAGAGAGTGTGCGTGTGAGTGAGTGCGAGTGAGAGTGTGAGTGAGAGTGTGTGTGTGTGTTAGTGAGTGAGAGAGTGAGTGTGTGTGAGTGAGAGTGTGTGTGTTTGTGAGTGAGTGTGTGAGTGTATGTGAGTGAGTGAGAGTGTAACTGAGAGGTGTGTGTGAAAGAGTGAGTGTGTGGGTGAGTGAGAGAGTGTGTGTGTGAGTGACAGTGTGTGTGAGTGACTGAGAGTGTGTGTGTGTGCAAGAGTGTATGTGTGAAAGAGTGTGTGTGTGTGAGCGAGAGAGTGTATGAGTGAGTGTGTCTGTGTATGAGTGAGGGTGCGTGTGTGAGTGAGTGAGAGTGTTACTGAGTGTGTGTGAGTGACTGAGAGTGTGTGTGTGAAAGAGTCAGTGTGTGGGTGAGTGAGAGAGTGTGTGTGTGAGTGAGTGTGTGGGCGAGTGAGAGAATGTGTGTGCGCGTGAGAGTGTGAGTGAGTGAGAGACTATGTGTGTGAGTGAGAGAGTGTCTGTGTGAGTGAGAGTGTGTGTGTGAGTGAGTGAGAGAGTGTGTGTGTGAATGAGAGTGTGTGTGTGAGTGTGAGAGAGTGTGTGTGAAAGAGTGTGTGTGTGAAAGATTGTGTGGCTGAGTGAGAGAGTGTGTGTGTGTGTGAGTGCGTGAGTGTGAATGTGTGTGTGTGACTAAGAGTGTGTGAGTGAGAGTGCGTGTGTATATGAGTGAGGGTGTGTGTGAGTGAGTGAGAGTGTTACCGAGTGTGTGTGTGAGTAAGTGTGTGTGTGGGTGAGTGAGAGAGTGTGTGGGTGTGTGTGTGTGAGTGTGTGGGTGAGTGAGAGAGTGTGTGAGTGAGTGAGTCTGTGGTCGAGTGAGAGAATGTGTGTGTGCGTGAGAGTGTGAGTGAGTGAGAGACTATGTGTGTGAGTGAGAGAGTGTGTGTGTGAGCGAGAGTGTGTGTGTGAGTGAGTGAGAGAGTGTGTGTGTGAATGAGAGTGTGTGTGAGTGAGTGAGAGTGTGAGTGAGGGTGTGTGTGTGAGTTAGTGACAGTGAGAGAGTCTGTGTGTGAGTGGGTGTGTTAGTGTGAGTGTGTGCTTGAGTGAGCGAGAGAGTGTGTGTGTGGGTGAGTGAGTGTGTGTGTGAGTGAGTGAGTGGTTGAGTGAGAGAGTGTGTGTGTGAGTGAGATTGAGTGAGAGTGTGAGTGAGAGAGTGTGTTTGAGTGAGTGAGAGAGTGTGAGTGAGTGAGAGTGTGTGTGTATGAGTGAGAGTGTGTGTGACAGTGTGAGTGAGAGAGTCTGTGTGTGTGAGAGTGAGAGTGTGTGTGAGTGAGAGTGTGTGGGTGAGTGAGAGAGTGTGTGTGAGTGAGAGAATAGGTGTGTGAGTGAGAGCATATGTGGGTAAATGAGAGAGTGTGTGGGTGAGTGAGAGAATGTGTGTGTGAAAGTGTGTGCGTGGGTGATTGAGAGAGAGTGTGAGTGTGTGAGTGAGTGAGTGTGTGAGTGAGTGAGTGAGAGAATAGGTGTGTGAGTGAGAGAATATGTGGGTAAGTGAGAGAGTTTGTGGGTGAGTGAGAGAGTGTGTGTGTGTGAGTGAGTGAGTGTGTGGGTGAGTGAGTGTGTGTGTGAGTGAGAGAAAATGTGTGTGAGTGAGTATGAGGGTGTGTGAAAGAATGTGTGTGAGTGAGTGAGAGCGTGTGTATGTGTGTGAGTGAGTGAGTGTGTGGGTGAGTGAGAGAGTGTGTGTGTGAGTGAGAGTGTGAGTGAGTGAGAGAGTATGTGTGACTGAGAGTGTGTGCGAGTGAGTGAGAGTGTGTGTACGAGTGAGAGTGTGTGTGAGTGAGTGAGAGAGTTTGTGTGTGTGAAAGAGTGAGTGTGTGGGTGAGTGAGAGAGTGTGTGGGTGAGTGAGAGAGTGTGTGTGAGTGTGAGTGAGTGAGAGGTTGAGTGAGAGAGTGTGTGTGAGTGAGTGAGAGAGTGTGTGTGAGTTAGTGAGAGAGTGTGCGTGTGAGTGGGTGTGATTGAGTGTATGAGTGAGACTATGTGTGTGTGAGTGAGAGTATGGGTGTATGAGGGAGAGTGTGTGTATGAGTGAGAGTGTGTGTGTGAGTGAGAGGGAGTGAGAGTGTGAGTGAGAATGTGTGGGTGAGTGAGAGAGTGAGTGTGAATGAGTGAGCGAGTGTGTGTGAGTGAGAGTGTGTGCTTGAGTGAGTGAGAGTGTGTGTGTGTGTGTGAGAGTGTGTGTGTGGGTGAGTGAGAGTGTGTGCGAGTGAAAGTGTGTGTGACTGAGTGAGAGAGTGTGTATGCGAGTGAGAGTGTGTGTGTGAGTGAGTGAGAGTGTGTGAGTGAGAGTGTGTGTCAGTGAGTGAGAGTGTGAGCGAGGCTGTGTGTGTGAGTGCGTGAGAGTGAGAGAGTGTGTGTGTGAGTGAGAGTGTGTGTTTGAGTGAGTGAGTGGTTGAGTGAGAGAGTGTGTGTGTGAGTGAGAAGGAGTGAGAGTGTGAGTGAGAGTGTGTGTGTGAGTGAGTGAAAGTGTGTGAGTGAGTGAGAGTGTGTGCGTGTATGAGTGAGAGTGTGTGTGTGAGTGAGGGTGTGAGTGAGAGAGTGTGTTTGTGAGTGATAGTGTGTGTGAGTGAGTGAGTGTGTGAGAAAGTGCGTGTGTGCGAAAGAGTGTGTGTGTGTGAGTGAGTGAGAGAGTGTGTGTGTGAGTGTGTCAGTGAGTGTGTGTGTGCGTGTGAGTGAGTGAGTGTGTGGGTGAGTGAGAGAGTATGTGGGTGAATGAGAGTGTGTGGGTGAGTGAGAGAGTGTGTGTGTGAGTGAGAGTGTGTGAGTGAGTGAGTGTGTGGGCGAGTGAGAGATTGTGTGTGCGCGTGAGAGTGTGAGTGAGTTAGAGACTATGTGTGTGAGTGAGAGAGTGTCTGTGTGAGTGAGAGTGTGTGTGTGAGTGAGTGAGAGAGTGTGTGTGTGAATGAGAGTGTGTGTGTGAGTGTGAGAGAGTGTGAATGTGTGTGTGTGACTAAGAGAGTGTGAGTGAGAGTGCGTGTGTATATGAGTGAGGGTGTGTGTGAGTGAGTGAGAGTGTTACCGAGTGTGTGTGTGTGAGTAAGTGTGTGTGTGTGTGGGTGAGTGAGAGAGTGTGTGTGTGTGTGTGAGTGCGTGAGTGTGAATGTGTGTGTGTGACTAAGAGTGTGTGAGTGAGAGTGCGTGTGTATATGAGTGAGGGTGTGTGTGAGTGAGTGAGAGTGTTACCGAGTGTGTGTGTGAGTAAGTGTGTGTGTGGGTGAGTGAGAGAGTGTGTGGGTGTGTGTGTGTGAGTGTGTGGGTGAGTGAGAGAGTGTGTGAGTGAGTGAGTCTGTGGTCGAGTGAGAGAATGTGTGTGTGCGTGAGAGTGTGAGTGAGTGAGAGACTATGTGTGTGAGTGAGAGAGTGTGTGTGTGAGCGAGGGTGTGTGTGTGAGTGAGTGAGAGAGTGTGTGTGTGAATGAGAGTGTGTGTGAGTGAGTGAGAGTGTGAGTGAGGGTGTGTGTGTGAGTTAGTGACAGTGAGAGAGACTGTGTGTGAGTGTGTGTGTTAGTGTGAGTGTGTGCTTGAGTGAGCGAGAGAGTGTGTGTGTGGGTGAGTGAGTGTGTGTGTGTGAGTGAGTGAGTGGTTGAGTGAGAGAGTGTGTGTGTGAGTGAGATTGAGTGAGAGTGTGAGTGAGAGTGTGTGTTTGAGTGAGTGAGAGTGTGTGAGTGAGTGAGAGTGTGTGTGTATGAGTGAGAGTGTGTGTGAGTGACAGTGTGAGTGAGAGAGTCTGTGTGTGTGAGAGTGAGAGTGTGTGTGAGTGAGAGTGTGTGGGTGAGTGAGAGAGTGTGTGAGTGAGAGAATAGGTGTGTGAGTGAGACAATATGTGGGTAAGTGAGAGAGTGTGTGGGTGAGTGAGAGAGTGGTTGAGTGAGAGAGTGTGTGTGTGAGTGAGATTGAGTGAGAGTGTGAGTGAGAGTGTGTGTTTGAGTGAGTGAGAGTGTGTGAGTGAGTGAGAGTGTGTGTGTATGAGTGAGAGTGTGTGTGAGTGACAGTGTGAGTGAGAGAGTCTGTGTGTGTGAGAGTGAGAGTGTGTGTGAGTGAGAGTGTGTGGGTGAGTGAGAGAGTGTGTGAGTGAGAGAATAGGTGTGTGAGTGAGAGAATATGTGTGTGAGTGAGTGAGTGTGTGGGTGAGTGAGTGTGTGTGTGAGTGAGAGAAAATGTGTGTGAGTGAGTATGAGGGTGTGTGAAAGAATGTGTGTGAGTGAGTGAGAGCGTGTGTATGTGTGTGAGTGAGTGAGTGTGTGGGTGAGTGAGAGAGTGTGTGTGTGAGTGAGAGTGTGAATGAGTGAGAGAGTATGTGTGACTGAGAGTGTGTGCGAGTGAGTGAGAGTGTGTGTACGAGTGAGAGTGTGTGTGAGTGAGTGAGAGTGTTTGTGTGTGTGAAAGAGTGAGTGTGTGGGTGAGTGAGAGAGTGTGTGGGTGAGTGAGAGAGTGTGTGTGAGTGTGAGTGAGTGAGAGGTTGAGTGCGAGAGTGTGTGTGAGTGAGTGAGAGAGTGTGTGTGAGTTAGTGAGAGAGTGTGCGTGTGAGTGGGTGCGATTGAGTGTATGAGTGAGACTATGTGTGTGTGAGTGAGAGTATGGGTGTATGAGGGAGAGTGTGTGTATGAGTGAGAGTGTGTGTGTGAGTGAGAGGGAGTGAGAGTGTGAGTGAGAATGTGTGGGTGAGTGAGAGAGTGAGTGTGAATGAGTGAGCGAGTGTGTGTGAGTGAGAGTGTGTGTGTGAGTGAGAGAGTGTGTGTGAATGTGAGTGTGTGCTTGAGTGAGTGAGAGTGTGTGTATGTGTGTGTGAGAGTGTGTGTGTGGGTGAGTGAGAGTGTGTGCGAGTGAAAGTGTGTGTGAGTGAGTGAGAGAGTGTGTATGCGAGTGAGAGTGTGTGTGTGAGTGAGTGAGAGTGTGTGAGTGAGAGTGTGTGTCAGTGAGTGAGAGTGTGAGCGAGGCTGTGTGTGTGAGTGCGTGAGAGTGAGAGAGTGTGTGTGTGAGTGAGAGTGTGTGTGTGAGTGAGTGAGTGGTTGAGTGAGAGAGTGTGTGTGTGAGTGAGAAGGAGTGAGAGTGTGAGTGAGAGTGTGTGTGTGAGTGAGTGAGAGTGTGTGAGTGAGTGAGAGTGTGTGCGTGTATGAGTGAGAGTGTGTGTGTGAGTGAGGGTGTGAGTGAGAGAGTGTGTTTGTGAGTGATAGTGTGTGTGAGTGAGTGAGTGTGTGAGAAAGTGTGTGTGTGCGAAAGAGTGTGTGTGTGTGAGTGAGTGAGAGAGTGTGTGTGTGAGTGTGTCAGTGAGTGTGTGTGTGCGTGTGAGTGAGTGAGTGTGTGGGTGAGTGAGAGAGTATGTGGGTGAATGAGAGTGTGTGGGTGAGTGAGAGAGTGTGTGTGTGAGTGAGAGTGTGAGTGAGTGAGAGACTATGTGTGTGAGTGAGAGAGTGTCTGTGTGAGTGAGAGTGTGTGTGTGAGTGAGTGAGGGAGTGTGTGTGTGAATGAGAGTGTGTGGGTGAGTGAGAGAGTGTGTGGGTGTGTGTGTGTGAGTGAGTGAGTGATTGTGTGGGTGAGTGAGAGAGTGTGTGGGTGTGTGTGTGAGTGAGTGAGTGTGTGGGTGAGTGAGAGAGTGTGTGAGTGAGTGAGTGTGTGGGCGAGTGAGAGAATGTGTGTGTGTGTGTGAGTGAGAGAGTGTGTGTGTGAGTGTGTCGGTGATTGTGTGTGTGTGTGTGAGTGAGTGAGTGTGTGGGTGAGTGAGAGAGTATGTGGGTGGGTGTGTGTGAGTGAGAGAGTGTGGGTGTGAATGAGAGTGTGTGGGTGAGTGAGAGAGTGTGTGTGTGAGTGAGAGTGCGAGTGAGTGTGAGACTATGTGTGTGAGTGAGAGAGTGTCTGTGTGAGTGAGAGTGTGTGTGTGAGTGAGTGACAGAGTGTTTGTGTGAATGAGAGTGTGTGTGTGAGTGTGTGTGAGTGTGTGCTTGAGTAAATGAGAGAGTGTGTGTGTGAATGAGAGTGTGTGTGATGAGTGAGATTGTGTGTGTGTGTGAGTGAGAGTGTGTGTGGGTGAGTGAGTGAGTGTGTGGGTGAGTGAGAGAGTGTGTGGGTGAGTGAGAGTGTGTGTGAATGAGTGAGAAAGTTTGTGTGTGTGAAAGAATGAGTGTGTGGGTGAGTGAGAGAGTGTGTGCGTGAGTGAGAGAGTGTGTGTGAGTGTGAGTGAGTGAGTGGTTGAGTGAGAGAGAGTGTGTGAGTGAGTGAGAGAGTGTATGTGAGTGAGAGAGTGTGTGTGAATGTGAGTGTGTGCTTGAGTGAGTGAGAGAGTGTGTGTGTGTGTGTGAGAGTGTGTGTGTGGGTGAGTGAGACTGTGTGCGAGTGAAAGTGTGTGTGAGTGAGTGAGAGAGTGTGTATGCGAGTGAGAGTGTGTGTGTGAGTGAGTGAGAGTGTGTGAGTGAGAGTGTGTGTCAGTGAGTGAGAGTGTGAGTGAGGGTATGAGTGTGAGTGAGTGAGAGTGAGAGAGTGAATGTGTGAGTGTGAGTGCGTGTGTGAGTATGAGTGTGTGCTTGAGTGAGTGAGAGAGTGTGTGTGTGAGTGAGTGGAAGTGAGAGTGTGAGTGACAGTGTGAGTGAGAGAGTGTGTGTGAGTGAGAGTGTTACTGAGTGAGCGTGAGTGTGAGAGCGGGTGTGTGTGAGAGAGTGAAAGAAAGTGTATGTGTGAATGAGTGAGAGTGTGAGTGAGAGTGTGTGTGAGTGAGAGAAAATGTGTGTGAGTGAGTATGAGGGTGTGTGAAAGAATGTATGTGAGTGAGTGAGAGCGTGTGTATGTGTGTGAGTGAGTGAGTGTGTGGGTGAGTGAGAGAGTGTGTGTGTGAGTGAGAGTGTGAGTGAGTGAGAGAGTATGTGTGACTGAGAGTGTGTGCGAGTGAGTGAGAGTGTGTGTACGAGTGAGAGTGTGTGTGAGTGAGTGAGAGAGTTTGAGTGTGTGAAAGAGAGAGTGTGTGGGTGAGTGAGAGAGTGTGTGGGTGAGTGAGAGAGTGTGTGTGAGTGTGAGTGAGTGGTTGAGTGAGAGAGTGTGTGTGAGTGAGTGAGAGAGTGTGTGTGAGTTAGTGAGAGAGTGTGCATGTGAGTGGGTGCGATTGAGTGTATGAGTGAGACTATGTGTGTGTGAGTGAGAGTATGGGTGTATGAGGGAGAGTGTGTGTATGAGTGAGAGTGTGTGTGTGAGTGAGAGGGAGTGAGAGTGTGAGTGAGAATGTGTGGGTGAGTGAGAGAGTGAGTGTGAATGAGTGAGCGAGTGTGTGTGAGTGAGAGTGTGTGTGTGAGTGAGAGAGTGTGTGTGAATGTGAGTGTGTGCTTGAGTGAGTGAGAGTGTGTGTGTGTGTGTGAGAGTGTGTGTGTGGGTGAGTGAGAGTGTGTGCGAGTGAAAGTGTGTGTGAGTGAGTGAGAGAGTGTGTATGCGAGTGAGAGTGTGAGTGAGTGAGAGAGTATGTGTGACTGAGAGTGTGTGCGAGTGAGTGAGAGTGTGTGTACGACTGAGAGTGTGTGTGAGTGAGTGAGAGTTTGTGTGTGTGAAAGAGAGAGTGTGTGGGTGAGTGAGAGAGTGTGTGTGTGAGTGAGTGAGAGCGTGTGTGTGTGTGTGTGAGTGAGTGAGTGTGTGGGTGAGTGAGCGAGTGTGTGTGTTAGTGAGAATGTGAGTGAGTGAGAAAATATGTGTGTGATTGAGAGAGTATGTGGGTGAGTGAGAGAGTGTGTGAGTGAGTGAGAGAGTGTGTGTGTGTGCGAGTGTGTGAGTGGTTGAGTGAGAGATGGTGTGTGAGTGTGAGCTTAAGTGAGTGAGAGAGTGTGTGCGTGTGAATGGTGGTGTGAGTGAGTGTGTAAAAGAGTGTGTATGAGTGAGAGAATGTGTGTGTGAGTGAGAGAGTGTGTCTCTGAAAGAGTGTCTGTGTGGGTGAGTGAGAATGTGTGTGTGAGTGAGAGAGTGTGTATGAGTGAGAGAGTGTCTGAGTGAGGGTGTGTGTTTGTGGGAGTGAGAATGTGTGTGAGTGAGTGAGAGTGTGTGTGTGAGTGAGAGTGTGTGTGTGGGTGAGTGAGAGTGAGTGAGTGAGTGAGAGTGTGTGTGTATGAGTGAGAGTGTGTGAGTGAGTGTGTGTGTGTATGAGTGAGAGTGTGTGTGTGAGAGAGTGTGTGAGAATGTGTGTGTGTGAGAGTGTGTGTGTGAGTGCAGCGAGTGTGAGTGAGAGAGGGTGTGTGTGAGTGAGAGTGTGTGTGGGTGAGTGAGAGAGTGTGTGGGTGTGTGTGTGTGTGAGTGAGTGAGTGAGTGTGTGGGTGAGTGAGAGAGTGTGTGAGTGAGTGAGTGTGTGGGCGAGTGAGAGAATGTGTGTGCGCGTGAGAGTGTGAGTGAGTGAGAGACTATGTGTGTGAGTGAGAGAGTGTCTGTGTGAGTGAGAGTGTGTGTGTGAGTGAGTGAGAGAGTGTGTGTGTGAATGAGAGTGTGTGTGAAAGATTGAGTGGCTGAGTGAGAGAGTGTGTGTGTGTGTGTGAGTGCGTGAGTGTGAATGTGTGTGTGTGACTAAGAGTGTGTGAGTGAGAGTGCGTGTGTATATGAGTGAGGGTGTGTGTGAGTGAGTGAGAGTGTTACCGAGTGTGTGTGTGAGTAAGTGTGTGTGTGGGTGAGTGAGAGAGTGTGTGGGTGTGTGTGTGTGAGTGTGTGGGTGAGTGAGAGAGTGTGTGAGTGAGTGAGTCTGTGGTCGAGTGAGAGAATGTGTGTGTGAGTGAGAGTGTGTGTGTGAGTGAGTGAGAGAGTGTGTGTGTGAATGAGAGTGTGTGTGAGTGAGTGAGAGTGTGAGTGAGGGTGTGTGTGTGAGTTAGTGACAGTGAGAGAGTCTGTGTGTGAGTGTGTGTGTTAGTGTGAGTGTGTGCTTGAGTGAGCGAGAGAGTGAGTGTGTGGGTGAGTGAGTGTGTGTGTGTGAGTGAGTGAGTGGTTGAGTGAGAGAGTGTGTGTGTGAGTGAGATTGAGTGAGAGTGTGAGTGAGAGTGTGTGTTTGAGTGAGTGAGAGTGTGTGAGTGAGTGAGAGTGTGTGTGTATGAGTGAGAGTGTGTGTGAGTGACAGTGTGAGTGAGAGAGTCTGTGTGTGTGAGAGTGAGAGTGTGTGTGAGTGAGAGTGTGTGGGTGAGTGAGAGAGTGTGTGTGAGTGAGAGAATAGGTGTGTGAGTGAGAGAATATGTGGGTAAGTGAGAGAGTGTGTGGGTGAGTGAGAGAGTGTGTGTGTGAAAGTGTGTGCGTGGGTGAGTGAGAGAGAGTGAGTGTGTGAGTGAGTGAGTGTGTGAGTGAGTGAGTGAGAGAATAGGTGTGTGAGTGAGAGAATAGGTGTGTGAGTGAGAGAATATGTGGGTAAGTGAGAGAGTGTGTGGGTGAGTGAGAGAGTGTGTGTGTGTGAGTGAGTGAGTGTGTGGGTGAGTGAGAGTGTGTGTGAGTGAGAGAAAATGTGTGTGAGTGAGTATGAGGGTGTGTGAAAGAATGTGTGTGAGTGAGTGAGAGCGTGTGTATGTGTGTGAGTGAGTGAGTGTGTGGGTGAGTGAGAGAGTATGTGGGTGAATGAGAGTGTGTGGGTGAGTGAGAGAGTGTGTGTGTGAGTGAGAGTGTGAGTGAGTGAGAGACTATGTGTGTGAGTGAGAGAGTGTCTGTGTGAGTGAGAGTGTGTGTGTGAGTGAGTGAGAGAGTGTGTGTGTGAGTGAGATTGAGTGAGAGTGTGAGTGAGAGTGTGTGTTTGAGTGAGTGAGAGTGTGTGAGTGAGTGAGAGTGTGTGTGTATGAGTGAGAGTGTGTGTGAGTGACAGTGTGAGTGAGAGAGTCTGTGTGTGTGAGAGTGAGAGTGTGTGTGAGTGAGAGTGTGTGGGTGAGTGAGAGAGTGTGTGAGTGAGAGAATAGGTGTGTGAGTGAGAGAATATGTGTGTGAGTGAGTGAGTGTGTGGGTGAGTGAGTGTGTGTGTGAGTGAGAGAAAATGTGTGTGAGTGAGTATGAGGGTGTGTGAAAGAATGTGTGTGAGTGAGTGAGAGCGTGTGTATGTGTGTGAGTGAGTGAGTGTGTGGGTGAGTGAGAGAGTGTGTGTGTGAGTGAGAGTGTGAATGAGTGAGAGAGTATGTGTGACTGAGAGTGTGTGCGAGTGAGTGAGAGTGTGTGTACGAGTGAGAGTGTGTGTGAGTGAGTGAGAGTGTTTGTGTGTGTGAAAGAGTGAGTGTGTGGGTGAGTGAGAGAGTGTGTGGGTGAGTGAGAGAGTGTGTGTGAGTGTGAGTGAGTGAGAGGTTGAGTGCGAGAGTGTGTGTGAGTGAGTGAGAGAGTGTGTGTGAGTTAGTGAGAGAGTGTGCGTGTGAGTGGGTGCGATTGAGTGTATGAGTGAGACTATGTGTGTGTGAGTGAGAGTATGGGTGTATGAGGGAGAGTGTGTGTATGAGTGAGAGTGTGTGTGTGAGTGAGAGGGAGTGAGAGTGTGAGTGAGAATGTGTGGGTGAGTGAGAGAGTGAGTGTGAATGAGTGAGCGAGTGTGTGTGAGTGAGAGTGTGTGTGTGAGTGAGAGAGTGTGTGTGAATGTGAGTGTGTGCTTGAGTGAGTGAGAGTGTGTGTGTGTGTGTGTGTGAGAGTGTGTGTGTGGGTGAGTGAGAGTGTGTGCGAGTGAAAGTGTGTGTGAGTGAGTGAGAGAGTGTGTATGCGAGTGAGAGTGTGTGTGTGAGTGAGTGAGAGTGTGTGAGTGAGAGTGTGTGTCAGTGAGTGAGAGTGTGAGCGAGGCTGTGTGTGTGAGTGCGTGAGAGTGAGAGAGTGTGTGTGTGAGTGAGAGTGTGTGTGTGAGTGAGTGAGTGGTTGAGTGAGAGAGTGTGTGTGTGAGTGAGAAGGAGTGAGAGTGTGAGTGAGAGTGTGTGTGTGAGTGAGTGAGAGTGTGTGAGTGAGTGAGAGTGTGTGCGTGTATGAGTGAGAGTGTGTGTGTGAGTGAGGGTGTGAGTGAGAGAGTGTGTTTGTGAGTGATAGTGTGTGTGAGTGAGTGAGTGTGTGAGAAAGTGTGTGTGTGCGAAAGAGTGTGTGTGTGTGAGTGAGTGAGAGAGTGTGTGTGTGAGTGTGTCAGTGAGTGTGTGTGTGCGTGTGAGTGAGTGAGTGTGTGGGTGAGTGAGAGAGTATGTGGGTGAATGAGAGTGTGTGGGTGAGTGAGAGAGTGTGTGTGTGAGTGAGAGTGCGAGTGAGTGTGAGACTATGTGTGTGAGTGAGAGAGTGTCTGTGTGAGTGAGAGTGTGTGTGTGAGTGAGTGACAGAGTGTTTGTGTGAATGAGAGTGTGTGTGTGAGTGTGTGTGAGTGTGTGCTTGAGTAAATGAGAGAGTGTGTGTGTGAATGAGAGTGTGTGTGATGAGTGAGATTGTGTGTGTGTGTGAGTGAGAGTGTGTGTGGGTGAGTGAGTGAGTGTGTGGGTGAGTGAGAGAGTGTGTGGGTGAGTGAGAGTGTGTGTGAATGAGTGAGAAAGTTTGTGTGTGTGAAAGAATGAGTGTGTGGGTGAGTGAGAGAGTGTGTGCGTGAGTGAGAGAGTGTGTGTGAGTGTGAGTGAGTGAGTGGTTGAGTGAGAGAGAGTGTGTGAGTGAGTGAGAGAGTGTATGTGAGTGAGAGAGTGTGTGTGAATGTGAGTGTGTGCTTGAGTGAGTGAGAGAGTGTGTGTGTGTGTGTGAGAGTGTGTGTGTGGGTGAGTGAGACTGTGTGCGAGTGAAAGTGTGTGTGAGTGAGTGAGAGAGTGTGTATGCGAGTGAGAGTGTGTGTGTGAGTGAGTGAGAGTGTGTGAGTGAGAGTGTGTGTCAGTGAGTGAGAGTGTGAGTGAGGGTATGAGTGTGAGTGAGTGAGAGTGAGAGAGTGAATGTGTGAGTGTGAGTGCGTGTGTGAGTATGAGTGTGTGCTTGAGTGAGTGAGAGAGTGTGTGTGTGAGTGAGTGGAAGTGAGAGTGTGAGTGACAGTGTGAGTGAGAGAGTGTGTGTGAGTGAGAGTGTTACTGAGTGAGCGTGAGTGTGAGAGCGGGTGTGTGTGAGAGAGTGAAAGAAAGTGTATGTGTGAATGAGTGAGAGTGTGAGTGAGAGTGTGTGTGAGTGAGAGAAAATGTGTGTGAGTGAGTATGAGGGTGTGTGAAAGAATGTATGTGAGTGAGTGAGAGCGTGTGTATGTGTGTGAGTGAGTGAGTGTGTGGGTGAGTGAGAGAGTGTGTGTGTGAGTGAGAGTGTGAGTGAGTGAGAGAGTATGTGTGACTGAGAGTGTGTGCGAGTGAGTGAGAGTGTGTGTACGAGTGAGAGTGTGTGTGAGTGAGTGAGAGAGTTTGAGTGTGTGAAAGAGAGAGTGTGTGGGTGAGTGAGAGAGTGTGTGGGTGAGTGAGAGAGTGTGTGTGAGTGTGAGTGAGTGGTTGAGTGAGAGAGTGTGTGTGAGTGAGTGAGAGAGTGTGTGTGAGTTAGTGAGAGAGTGTGCATGTGAGTGGGTGCGATTGAGTGTATGAGTGAGACTATGTGTGTGTGAGTGAGAGTATGGATGTATGAGGGAGAGTGTGTGCATGAGTGAGAGTGTGTGTGTGAGTGAGAGGGAGTGAGAGTGTGAGTGAGAATGTGTGGGTGAGTGAGAGAGTGAGTGTGAATGAGTGAGCGAGTGTGTGTGAGTGAGAGTGTGTGTGTGAGTGAGAGAGTGTGTGTGAATGTGAGTGTGTGCTTGAGTGAGTGAGAGTGTGTGTGTGTGTGTGAGAGTGTGTGTGTGGGTGAGTGAGAGTGTGTGCGAGTGAAAGTGTGTGTGAGTGAGTGAGAGAGTGTGTATGCGAGTGAGAGTGTGAGTGAGTGAGAGAGTATGTGTGACTGAGAGTGTGTGCGAGTGAGTGAGAGTGTGTGTACGACTGAGAGTGTGTGTGAGTGAGTGAGAGTTTGTGTGTGTGAAAGAGAGAGTGTGTGGGTGAGTGAGAGAGTGTGTGTGTGAGTGAGTGAGAGCGTGTGTGTGTGTGTGTGAGTGAGTGAGTGTGTGGGTGAGTGAGCGAGTGTGTGTGTTAGTGAGAATGTGAGTGAGTGAGAAAATATGTGTGTGAGTGAGAGAGTATGTGGGTGAGTGAGAGAGTGTGTGAGTGAGTGAGAGAGTGTGTGTGTGTGCGAGTGTGTGAGTGGTTGAGTGAGAGATGGTGTGTGAGTGTGAGCTTAAGTGAGTGAGAGAGTGTGTGCGTGTGAATGGTGGTGTGAGTGAGTGTGTAAAAGAGTGTGTATGAGTGAGAGAATGTGTGTGTGAGTGAGAGAGTGTGTCTCTGAAAGAGTGTCTGTGTGGGTGAGTGAGAATGTGTGTGTGAGTGAGAGAGTGTGTATGAGTGAGAGAGTGTCTGAGTGAGGGTGTGTGTTTGTGGGAGTGAGAATGTGTGTGAGTGAGTGAGAGTGTGTGTGTGAGTGAGACTGTGTGTGTGGGTGAGTGAGAGTGAGTGAGTGAGTGAGAGTGTGTGTGTATGAGTGAGAGTGTGTGAGTGAGTGTGTGTGTGTATGAGTGAGAGTGTGTGTGTGAGTGAGTGTGTGAGAATGTGTGTGTGTGAGAGTGTGTGTGTGAGTGCAGCGAGTGTGAGTGAGAGAGGGTGTGTGTGAGTGAGAGTGTGTGTGGGTGAGTGAGAGAGTGTGTGGGTGTGTGTGTGTGTGAGTGAGTGAGTGAGTGTGTGGGTGAGTGAGAGAGTGTGTGAGTGAGTGAGTGTGTGGGCGAGTGAGAGAATGTGTGTGCGCGTGAGAGTGTGAGTGAGTGAGAGACTATGTGTGTGAGTGAGAGAGTGTCTGTGTGAGTGAGAGTGTGTGTGTGAGTGAGTGAGAGAGTGTGTGTGTGAATGAGAGTGTGTGTGTGAGTGTGAGAGAGTGTGTGTGAAAGAGTGTGTGTGTGAAAGATTGAGTGGCTGAGTGAGAGAGTGTGTGTGTGTGTGAGTGCGTGAGTGTGAATGTGTGTGTGTGACTAAGAGTGTGTGAGTGAGAGTGCGTGTGTATATGAGTGAGGGTGTGTGTGAGTGAGTGAGAGTGTTACCGAGTGTGTGTGTGAGTAAGTGTGTGTGTGGGTGAGTGAGAGAGTGTGTGGGTGTGTGTGTGTGAGTGTGTGGGTGAGTGAGAGAGTGTGTGAGTGAGTGAGTCTGTGGTCGAGTGAGAGAATGTGTGTGTGAGTGAGAGTGTGTGTGTGAGTGAGTGAGAGAGTGTGTGTGTGAATGAGAGTGTGTGTGAGTGAGTGAGAGTGTGAGTGAGGGTGTGTGTGTGAGTTAGTGACAGTGAGAGAGTCTGTGTGTGAGTGTGTGTGTTAGTGTGAGTGTGTGCTTGAGTGAGCGAGAGAGTGTGTGTGTGGGTGAGTGAGTGTGTGTGTGTGAGTGAGTGAGTGGTTGAGTGAGAGAGTGTGTGTGTGAGTGAGATTGAGTGAGAGTGTGAGTGAGAGTGTGTGTTTGAGTGAGTGAGAGTGTGTGAGTGAGTGAGAGTGTGTGTGTATGAGTGAGAGTGTGTGTGAGTGACAGTGTGAGTGAGAGAGTCTGTGTGTGTGAGAGTGAGAGTGTGTGTGAGTGAGAGTGTGTGGGTGAGTGAGAGAGTGTGTGTGAGTGAGAGAATAGGTGTGTGAGTGAGAGAATATGTGGGTAAGTGAGAGAGTGTGTGGGTGAGTGAGAGAGTGTGTGTGTGAAAGTGTGTGCGTGGGTGAGTGAGAGAGAGTGAGTGTGTGAGTGAGTGAGTGTGTGAGTGAGTGAGTGAGAGAATAGGTGTGTGAGTGAGAGAATAGGTGTGTGAGTGAGAGAATATGTGGGTAAGTGAGAGAGTGTGTGGGTGAGTGAGAGAGTGTGTGTGTGTGAGTGAGTGAGTGTGTGGGTGAGTGAGAGTGTGTGTGAGTGAGAGAAAATGTGTGTGAGTGAGTATGAGGGTGTGTGAAAGAATGTGTGTGAGTGAGTGAGAGCGTGTGTATGTGTGTGAGTGAGAGAGTGTGTGGGTGAGTGAGAGAGTGTGTGTGTGAGTGAGAGTGTGAGTGAGTGAGAGAGTATGTGTGACTGAGAGTGTGTGCGAGTGAGTGAGAGTGTGTGTACGAGTGAGAGTGTGTGTGAGTGAGTGAGAGAGTTTGTGTGTGTGAAAGAGTGAGTGTGTGGGTGAGTGAGAGAGTGTGTGGGTGAGTGAGAGAGTGTGTGTGAGTGTGAGTGAGTGAGAGGTTGAGTGAGAGAGTGTGTGTGAGTGAGTGAGAGAGTGTCTGTGAGTTAGTGAGAGAGTGTGCGTGTGAGTGGGTGCGATTGAGTGTATGAGTGAGACTATGTGTGTGTGAGTGAGAGTATGGGTGTATGAGGGAGAGTGTGTGTATGAGTGAGAGTGTGTGTGTGAGTGAGAGGGAATGAGAGTGTGAGTGAGAATGTGTGGGTGAGTGAGAGAGTGAGTGTGAATGAGTGAGCAAGTGTGTGTGAGTGAGAGTGTGTGCGTGAGTGAGAGAGTGTGTGTGAATGTGAGTGTGTGCTTGAGTGAGTGAGAGTGTGTGTGTGTGAGAGTGTGTGTGTGGGTGAGTGAGAGTGTGTGCGAGTGAAAGTGTGTGTGAGTGAGTGAGAGAGTGTGTATGCGAGTGAGAGTGTGTGTGTGAGTGAGTGAGAGTGTGTGAGTGAGAGTGTGTGTCAGTGAGTGAGAGTGTGAGCGAGGCTGTGTGTGTGAGTGCGTGAGAGTGAGAGAGTGTGTGTGTGAGTGAGAGTGTGTGTGTGAGTGAGTGAGTGGTTGAGTGAGAGAGTGAGTGTGTGAGTGAGAAGGAGTGAGAGTGTGAGTGAGAGTGTGTGTGCGAGTGAGTGAGAGTGTGTGAGTGAGAGTGTGTGCGTGTATGAGTGAGAGTGTGTGTGTGAGTGAGGGTGTGAGTGAGAGAGTGTGTTTGTGAGTGATAGTGTGTGTGAGTGAGTGAGTGTGTGAGAAAGTGTGTGTGTGCGAAAGAGTGTGTGTGAGTGAGTGAGAGAGTGTGTGTGTGAGTGTGTCAGTGAGTGTGTGTGTGCGTGTGAGTGAGTGAGTGTGTGGGTGAGTGAGAGAGTATGTGGGTGAATGAGAGTGTGTGGGTGAGTGAGAGAGTGTGTGTGTGAGTGAGAGTGTGAGTGAGTGAGAGACTATGTGTGTGAGTGAGAGAGTGTCTGTGTGAGTGAGAGTGTGTGTGTGAGTGAGTGAGGGAGTGTGTGTGTGAATGAGAGTGTGTGGGTGAGTGAGAGAGTGTGTGGGTGTGTGTGTGTGAGTGAGTGAGTGATTGTGTGGGTGAGTGAGAGAGTGTGTGGGTGTGTGTGTGAGTGAGTGAGTGTGTGGGTGAGTGAGAGAGTGTGTGAGTGAGTGAGTGTGTGGGCGAGTGAGAGAATGTGTGTGTGTGTGAGTGAGAGAGTGTGTGTGTGAGTGTGTCGGTGATTGTGTGTGTGTGTGTGAGTGAGTGAGTGTGTGGGTGAGTGAGAGAGTATGTGGGTGGGTGTGTGTGAGTGAGAGAGTGTGGGTGTGAATGAGAGTGTGTGGGTGAGTGAGAGAGTGTGTGTGTGAGTGAGAGTGCGAGTGAGTGTGAGACTATGTGTGTGAGTGAGAGAGTGTCTGTGTGAGTGAGAGTGTGTGTGTGAGTGAGTGACAGAGTGTTTGTGTGAATGAGAGTGTGTGTGTGAGTGTGTGTGAGTGTGTGCTTGAGTAAATGAGAGAGTGTGTGTGTGAATGAGAGTGTGTGTGATGAGTGAGATTGTGTGTGTGTGTGAGTGAGAGTGTGTGTGGGTGAGTGAGTGAGTGTGTGGGTGAGTGAGAGAGTGTGTGGGTGAGTGAGAGTGTGTGTGAATGAGTGAGAAAGTTTGTGTGTGTGAAAGAATGAGTGTGTGGGTGAGTGAGAGAGTGTGTGCGTGAGTGAGAGAGTGTGTGTGAGTGTGAGTGAGTGAGTGGTTGAGTGAGAGAGAGTGTGTGAGTGAGTGAGAGAGTGTATGTGAGTGAGAGAGTGTGTGTGAATGTGAGTGTGTGCTTGAGTGAGTGAGAGAGTGTGTGTGTGTGTGTGAGAGTGTGTGTGTGGGTGAGTGAGAGTGTGTGCGAGTGAAAGTGTGTGTGAGTGAGTGAGAGAGTGTGTATGCGAGTGAGAGTGTGTGTGTGAGTGAGTGAGAGTGTGTGAGTGAGAGTGTGTGTCAGTGAGTGAGAGTGTGAGTGAGGGTATGAGTGTGAGTGAGTGAGAGTGAGAGAGTGAATGTGTGAGTGTGAGTGCGTGTGTGAGTATGAGTGTGTGCTTGAGTGAGTGAGAGAGTGTGTGTGTGAGTGAGTGGAAGTGAGAGTGTGAGTGACAGTGTGAGTGAGAGAGTGTGTGTGAGTGAGAGTGTTACTGAGTGAGCGTGAGTGTGAGAGCGGGTGTGTGTGAGAGAGTGAAAGAAAGTGTATGTGTGAATGAGTGAGAGTGTGAGTGAGAGTGTGTGTGAGTGAGAGAAAATGTGTGTGAGTGAGTATGAGGGTGTGTGAAAGAATGTATGTGAGTGAGTGAGAGCGTGTGTATGTGTGTGAGTGAGTGAGTGTGTGGGTGAGTGAGAGAGTGTGTGTGTGAGTGAGAGTGTGAGTGAGTGAGAGAGTATGTGTGACTGAGAGTGTGTGCGAGTGAGTGAGAGTGTGTGTACGAGTGAGAGTGTGTGTGAGTGAGTGAGAGAGTTTGAGTGTGTGAAAGAGAGAGTGTGTGGGTGAGTGAGAGAGTGTGTGGGTGAGTGAGAGAGTGTGTGTGAGTGTGAGTGAGTGGTTGAGTGAGAGAGTGTGTGTGAGTGAGTGAGAGAGTGTGTGTGAGTTAGTGAGAGAGTGTGCGTGTGAGTGGGTGCGATTGAGTGTATGAGTGAGACTATGTGTGTGTGAGTGAGAGTATGGGTGTATGAGGGAGAGTGTGTGTATGAGTGAGAGTGTGTGTGTGAGTGAGAGGGAGTGAGAGTGTGAGTGAGAATGTGTGGGTGAGTGAGAGAGTGAGTGTGAATGAGTGAGCGAGTGTGTGTGAGTGAGAGTGTGTGTGTGAGTGAGAGAGTGTGTGTGAATGTGAGTGTGTGCTTGAGTGAGTGAGAGTGTGTGTGTGTGTGTGAGAGTGTGTGTGTGGGTGAGTGAGAGTGTGTGCGAGTGAAAGTGTGTGTGAGTGAGTGAGAGAGTGTGTATGCGAGTGAGAGTGTGAGTGAGTGAGAGAGTATGTGTGACTGAGAGTGTGTGCGAGTGAGTGAGAGTGTGTGTACGACTGAGAGTGTGTGTGAGTGAGTGAGAGTTTGTGTGTGTGAAAGAGAGAGTGTGTGGGTGAGTGAGAGAGTGTGTGTGTGAGTGAGTGAGAGCGTGTGTGTGTGTGTGTGAGTGAGTGAGTGTGTGGGTGAGTGAGCGAGTGTGTGTGTTAGTGAGAATGTGAGTGAGTGAGAAAATATGTGTGTGAGTGAGAGAGTATGTGGGTGAGTGAGAGAGTGTGTGAGTGAGTGAGAGAGTGTGTGTGTGTGCGAGTGTGTGAGTGGTTGAGTGAGAGATGGTGTGTGAGTGTGAGCTTAAGTGAGTGAGAGAGTGTGTGCGTGTGAATGGTGGTGTGAGTGAGTGTGTAAAAGAGTGTGTATGAGTGAGAGAATGTGTGTGTGAGTGAGAGAGTGTGTCTCTGAAAGAGTGTCTGTGTGGGTGAGTGAGAATGTGTGTGTGAGTGAGAGAGCGTGTATGAGTGAGAGAGTGTCTGAGTGAGGGTGTGTGTTTGTGGGAGTGAGAATGTGTGTGAGTGAGTGAGAGTGTGTGTGTGAGTGAGAGTGTGTGTGTGGGTGAGTGAGAGTGAGTGAGTGAGTGAGAGTGTGTGTGTATGAGTGAGAGTGTGTGAGTGAGTGTGTGTGTGTATGAGTGAGAGTGTGTGTGTGAGTGAGTGTGTGAGAATGTGTGTGTGTGAGAGTGTGTGTGTGAGTGCAGCGAGTGTGAGTGAGAGAGGGTGTGTGTGAGTGAGAGTGTGTGTGGGTGAGTGAGAGAGTGTGTGGGTGTGTGTGTGTGTGAGTGAGTGAGTGAGTGTGTGGGTGAGTGAGAGAGTGTGTGAGTGAGTGAGTGTGTGGGCGAGTGAGAGAATGTGTGTGCGCGTGAGAGTGTGAGTGAGTGAGAGACTATGTGTGTGAGTGAGAGAGTGTCTGTGTGAGTGAGAGTGTGTGTGTGAGTGAGTGAGAGAGTGTGTGTGTGAATGAGAGTGTGTGTGTGAGTGTGAGAGAGTGTGTGTGAAAGAGTGTGTGTGTGAAAGATTGAGTGGCTGAGTGAGAGAGTGTGTGTGTGTGTGTGAGTGCGTGAGTTTGAATGTGTGTGTGTGACTAAGAGTGTGTGAGTGAGAGTGCGTGTGTATATGAGTGAGGGTGTGTGTGAGTGAGTGAGAGTGTTACCGAGTGTGTGTGTGAGTAAGTGTGTGTGTGGGTGAGTGAGAGAGTGTGTGGGTGTGTGTGTGTGAGTGTGTGGGTGAGTGAGAGAGTGTGTGAGTGAGTGAGTCTGTGGTCGAGTGAGAGAATGTGTGTGTGAGTGAGAGTGTGTGTGTGAGTGAGTGAGAGAGTGTGTGTGTGAATGAGAGTGTGTGTGAGTGAGTGAGAGTGTGAGTGAGGGTGTGTGTGTGAGTTAGTGACAGTGAGAGAGTCTGTGTGTGAGTGTGTGTGTTAGTGTGAGTGTGTGCTTGAGTGAGCGAGAGAGTGTGTGTGTGGGTGAGTGAGTGTGTGTGTGTGAGTGAGTGAGTGGTTGAGTGAGAGAGTGTGTGTGTGAGTGAGATTGAGTGAGAGTGTGAGTGAGAGTGTGTGTTTGAGTGAGTGAGAGTGTGTGAGTGAGTGAGAGTGTGTGTGTATGAGTGAGAGTGTGTGTGAGTGACAGTGTGAGTGAGAGAGTCTGTGTGTGTGAGAGTGAGAGTGTGTGTGAGTGAGAGTGTGTGGGTGAGTGAGAGAGTGTGTGTGAGTGAGAGAATAGGTGTGTGAGTGAGAGAATATGTGGGTAAGTGAGAGAGTGTGTGGGTGAGTGAGAGAGTGTGTGTGTGAAAGTGTGTGCGTGGGTGAGTGAGAGAGAGTGAGTGTGTGAGTGAGTGAGTGTGTGAGTGAGTGAGTGAGAGAATAGGTGTGTGAGTGAGAGAATAGGTGTGTGAGTGAGAGAATATGTGGGTAAGTGAGAGAGTGTGTGGGTGAGTGAGAGAGTGCGTGTGTGTGAGTGAGTGAGTGTGTGGGTGAGTGAGAGTGTGTGTGAGTGAGAGAAAATGTGTGTGAGTGAGTATGAGGGTGTGTGAAAGAATGTGTGTGAGTGAGTGAGAGCGTGTGTATGTGTGTGAGTGAGTGAGTGTGTGGGTGAGTGAGAGAGTGTGTGTGTGAGTGAGAGTGTGAGTGAGTGAGAGAGTATGTGTGACTGAGAGTGTGTGCGAGTGAGTGAGAGTGTGTGTACGAGTGAGAGTGTGTGTGAGTGAGTGAGAGAGTTTGTGTGTGTGAAAGAGTGAGTGTGTGGGTGAGTGAGAGAGTGTGTGGGTGAGTGAGAGAGTGTGTGTGAGTGTGAGTGAGTGAGAGGTTGAGTGAGAGAGTGTGTGTGAGTGAGTGAGAGAGTGTGTGTGAGTTAGTGAGAGAGTGTGCGTGTGAGTGGGTGCGATTGAGTGTATGAGTGAGACTATGTGTGTGTGAGTGAGAGTATGGGTGTATGAGGGAGAGTGTGTGTATGAGTGAGAGTGTGTGTGAGTGAGAGGGAATGAGAGTGTGAGTGAGAATGTGTGGGTGAGTGAGAGAGTGAGTGTGAATGAGTGAGCAAGTGTGTGTGAGTGAGAGTGTGTGCGTGAGTGAGAGAGTATGTGTGAATGTGAGTGTGTGCTTGAGTGAGTGAGAGTGTGTGTGTGTGTGTGTGAGAGTGTGTGTGTGGGTGAGTGAGAGTGTGTGCGAGTGAAAGTGTGTGTGAGTGAGTGAGAGAGTGTGTATGCGAGTGAGAGTGTGTGTGTGAGTGAGTGAGAGTGTGTGAGTGAGAGTGTGTGTCAGTGAGTGAGAGTGTGAGCGAGGCTGTGTGTGTGAGTGCGTGAGAGTGAGAGAGTGTGTGTGTGAGTGAGAGTGTGTGTGTGAGTGAGTGAGTGGTTGAGTGAGAGAGTGAGTGTGTGAGTGAGAAGGAGTGAGAGTGTGAGTGAAAGTGTGTGTGCGAGTGAGTGAGAGTGTGTGAGTGAGAGTGTGTGCGTGTATGAGTGAGAGTGTGTGTGTGAGTGAGGGTGTGAGTGAGAGAGTGTGTTTGTGAGTGATAGTGTGTGTGAGTGAGTGAGTGTGTGAGAAAGTGTGTGTGTGCGAAAGAGTGTGTGTGTGTGAGTGAGTGAGAGAGTGTGTGTGTGAGTGTGTCAGTGAGTGTGTGTGTGCGTGTGAGTGAGTGAGTGTGTGGGTGAGTGAGAGAGTATGTGGGTGAATGAGAGTGTGTGGGTGAGTGAGAGAGTGTGTGTGTGAGTGAGAGTGTGAGTGAGTGAGAGACTATGTGTGTGAGTGAGAGAGTGTCTGTGTGAGTGAGAGTGTGTGTGTGAGTGAGTGAGGGAGTGTGTGTGTGAATGAGAGTGTGTGGGTGAGTGAGAGAGTGTGTGGGTGTGTGTGTGTGAGTGAGTGAGTGATTGTGTGGGTGAGTGAGAGAGTGTGTGGGTGTGTGTGTGTGTGAGTGAGTGTGTGGGTGAGTGAGAGAGTGTGTGAGTGAGTGAGTGTGTGGGCGAGTGAGAGAATGTGTGTGTGTGTGAGTGAGAGAGTGTGTGTGTGAGTGTGTCGGTGATTGTGTGTGTGTGTGTGAGTGAGTGAGTGTGTGGGTGAGTGAGAGAGTATGTGGGTCGGTGTGTGTGAGTGAGAGAGTGTGGGTGTGAATGAGAGTGTGTGGGTGAGTGAGAGAGTGTGTGTGTGAGTGAGAGTGCGAGTGAGTGTGAGACTATGTGTGTGAGTGAGAGAGTGTCTGTGTGAGTGAGAGTGTGTGTGTGAGTGAGTGACAGAGTGTTTGTGTGAATGAGAGTGTGTGTGTGAGTGTGTGTGAGTGTGTGCTTGAGTAAATGAGAGAGTGTGTGTGTGAATGAGAGTGTGTGTGATGAGTGAGATTGTGTGTGTGTGTGAGTGAGAGTGTGTGTGGGTGAGTGAGTGAGTGTGTGGGTGAGAGAGAATTTGTGTGTGTGAAAGAGTGAGTGTGTGGGTGAGTGAGAGAGTGTGTGGGTGAGTGAGAGTGTGTGTGAATGAGTGAGAGAGTTTGTGTGTGTGAAAGAGTGAGTGTGTGGGTGAGTGAGAGAGTGTGTGCGTGAGTGAGAGAGTGTGTGTGAGTGTGAGTGAGTGAGTGGTTGAGTGAGAGAGAGTGTGTGAGTGAGTGAGAGAGTGTATGTGAGTGAGAGAGTGTGTGTGAATGTGAGTGTGTGCTTGAGTGAGTGAGAGTGTGTGTGTGTGTGTGAGAGTGTGTGTGCGGGTGAGTGAGAGTGTGTGCGAGTGAAAGTGTGTGTGAGTGAGTGAGAGAGTGTGTATGCGAGTGAGAGTGTGTGTGTGAGTGAGTGAGAGTGTGTGAGTGAGAGTGTGTGTCAGTGAGTGAGAGTGTGAGCGAGGCTGTGTGTGTGAGTGCGTGAGAGTGAGAGAGTGTGTGTGTGAGTGAGAGTGTGTGTGTGAGTGAGTGAGTGGTTGAGTGAGAGAGTGTGTGTGTGAGTGAGAAGGAGTGAGAGTGTGAGTGAGAGTGTGTGTGTGAGTGAGTGAGAGTGTGTGAGTGAGTGAGAGTGTGTGCGTGTATGAGTGAGAGTGTGTGTGTGTGAGTGAGTGAGAGAGTGTGTGTGTGAGTGTGTCAGTGAGTGTGTGTGTGCGTGTGAGTGAGTGAGTGTGTGGGTGAGTGAGAGAGTATGTGGGTGAATGAGAGTGTGTGGGTGAGTGAGAGAGTGTGTGTGTGAGTGAGAGTGTGTGAGTGAGTGAGTGTGTGGGCGAGTGAGAGAATGTGTGTGCGCGTGAGAGTGTGAGTGAGTGAGAGACTATGTGTGTGAGTGAGAGAGTGTCTGTGTGAGTGAGAGTGTGTGTGTGAGTGAGTGAGAGAGTGTGTGTGTGAATGAGAGTGTGTGTGTGAGTGTGAGAGAGTGTGTGTGAAAGAGTGTGTGTGTGAAAGATTGTGTGGCTGTGTGAGAGAGTGTGTGTGTGTGTGAGTGCGTGAGTGTGAATGTGTGTGTGTGACTAAGAGTGTGTGAGTGAGAGTGCGTGTGTATATGAGTGAGGGAGTGTGTGAGTGAGTGAGAGTGTTACCGAGTGTGTGTGTGAGTAAGTGTGTGTGTGGGTGAGTGAGAGAGTGTGTGGGTGGGTGTGTGTGAGTGTGTGGGTGAGTGAGAGAGTGTGTGAGTGAGTGAGTCTGTGGTCGAGTGAGAGAATGTGTGTGTGCGTGAGAGTGTGAGTGAGTGAGAGACTATGTGTGTGAGTGAGAGAGTGTGCGTGTGAGCGAGGGTGTGTGTGTGAGTGAGTGAGAGAGTGTGTGTGTGAATGAGAGTGTGTGTGAGTGAGTGAGAGTGTGTCTGTGCGAGTGTGTGAGTAGTTGAGTGAGAGATGGTGTGTGAGTGTGAGCTTAAGTGAGTGAGAGAGTGTGTGCGTGTGAATGGGGGTGTGAGTGAGTGTGTAAAAGAGTGTGTGTGAGTGAGAGAATGTGTGTGTGAGTGAGAGAGTGTGTCTCTGAAAGAGTGTCTGTGTGGGTGAGTGAGAATGTGTTTGTGAGTGAGAGAGTGTGTATGAGTGAGAGAGTGTCTGAGTGAGGGTGTGTGTTTGTGTGAGTGAGAATGTGTGTGAGTGAGTGAGAGTGTGTGTGTGAGTGAGAGTGTGTGTGTGGGTGAGTGAGAGTGAGTGAGTGAGTGAGAGTGTGTGTGTATGAGTGAGAGTGTGTGAGTGAGTGTGTGTGTGTATGAGTGAGAGTGTGTGTGTGAGTGAGTGTGTGAGAATGTGTGTGTGTGAGAGTGTGTGTGTGAATGCAGCGAGTGTGAGTGAGAGAGGGTGTGTGTGAGTGAGAGTGTGTGTGGGTGAGTGAGAGAGTGTGTGGGTGTGTGTGTGTGTGAGTGAGTGAGTGAGTGTGTGGGTGAGTGAGAGAGTGTGTGAGTGAGTGAGTGTGTGGGCGAATGAGAGAATGTGTGTGCGCGTGAGAGTGTGAGTGAGTGAGAGACTATGTGTGTGAGTGAGAGAGTGTCTGTGTGAGTGAGAGTGTGTGTGAGTGAGTGAGAGAGTGTGTGTGTGAATGAGAGTGTGTGTGTGAGTGTGAGAGAGTGTGTGTGAAAGAGTGTGTGTGTGAAAGATTGTGTGGCTGAGTGAGAGAGTGTGTGTGTTTGTGTGAGTGCGTGAGTGTGAATGTGTGTGTGTGACTAAGAGTGTGTGAGTGAGAGTGCGTGTGTATATGAGTGAGGGTGTGTGTGAGTGAGTGAGAGTGTTACCGAGTGTGTGTGTGAGTAAGTGTGTGTGTGGGTGAGTGAGAGAGTGTGTGGGTGTGTGTGTATGAGTGTGTGGGTGAGTGAGAGAGTGTGTGAGTGAGTGAGTCTGTGGTCGAGTGAGAGAATGTGTGTGTGCGTGAGAGTGTGAGTGAGTGAGAGACTATGTGTGTGAGTGAGAGAGTGTGTGTGTGAGCGAGAGTGTGTGTGTGAGTGAGTGAGAGAGTGTGTGTGTGAATGAGAGTGTGTGTGAGTGAGTGAGAGTGTGAGTGAGGGTGTGTGTGTGAGTTAGTGACAGTGAGAGAGTCTGTGTGTGAGTGGGTGCGTTAGTGTGAGTGTGTGCTTGAGTGAGCGAGAGAGTGTGTGTGTGGGTGAGTGAGTGTGTGTGTGTGAGTGAGTGAGTGGTTGAGTGAGAGAGTGTGTGTGTGAGTGAGATTGAGTGAGAGTGTGAGTGAGAGTATGTGTTTGAGTGAGTGAGAGTGTGTGAGTGAGTGAGAGTGTGTGTGTATGAGTGAGAGTGTGTGTGAGTGACAGTGTGAGTGAGAGAGTCTGTGTGTGTGAGAGTGAGAGTGTGTGTGAGTGAGAGTGTGTGGGTGAGTGAGAGAGTGTGTGTGAGTGAGAGAATAGGTGTGTGAGTGAGAGCATATGTGGGTAAGTGAGAGAGTGTGTGGGTGAGTGAGAGAGTGTGTGTGTGAAAGTGTGTGCGTGGGTGAGTGAGAGAGAGTGTGAGTGTGTGAGTGAGTGAGTGTGTGAGTGAGTGAGTGAGAGAATAGGTGTGTGAGTGAGAGAATAGGTGTGTGAGTGAGAGAATATGTGGGTAAGTGAGAGAGTGTGTGGGTGAGTGAGAGAGTGTGTGTGTGTGAGTGAGTGAGTGTGTGGGTGAGTGAGTGTGTGTGTGAGTGAGAGAAAATGTGTGTGAGTGAGTATGAGGGTGTGTGAAAGAATGTGTGTGAGTGTGTGAGAACGTGTGTATGTGTGTGAGTGAGTGAGTGTGTGGGTGAGTGAGAGAGTGTGTGTGTGAGTGAGTGAGAGAGTATGTGTGACTGAGAGTGTGTGCGAGTGAGTGAGAGTGTGTGTACGAGTGAGAGTGTGTGTGAGTGAGTGAGAGAGTTTGTGTGTGTGAAAGAGTGAGTGTGTGGGTGAGTGAGAGAGTGTGTGGGTGAGTGAGAGAGTGTGTGTGAGTTAGTGAGAGAGTGTGTGTGAGTTAGTGAGAGAGTGTGCGTGTGAGTGGGTGTGATTGAGTGTATGAGTGAGACTATGTGTGTGTGAGTGAGAGTATGGGTGTATGAGGGAGAGTGTGTGTATGAGTGAGAGTGTGTGTGTGAGTGAGAGGGAGTGAGAGTGTGAGTGAGAATGTGTGGGTGAGTGAGAGAGTGAGTGTGAATGAGTGAGCGAGTGTGTGTGAGTGAGAGTGTGTGTGTGAGTGAGAGAGTGTGTGTGAATGTGAGTGTGTGCTTGAGTGAGTGAGAGTGTGTGTGTGTGTGTGTGAGAGTGTGTGTGCGGGTGAGTGAGAGTGTGTGCGAGTGAAAGTGTGTGTGAGTGAGTGAGAGAGTGTGTATGCGAGTGAGAGTGTGTGTGTGAGTGAGTGAGAGTGTGTGAGTGAGAGTGTGTGTCAGTGAGTGAGAGTGTGAGCGAGGCTGTGTGTGTGAGTGCGTGAGAGTGAGAGAGTGTGTGTGTGAGTGAGAGAGTGTATGTGAGTGAGAGAGTGTGTGTGAATGTGAGTGTGTGCTTGAGTGAGTGAGAGTGTGTGTGTGAGTGAGGGTGTGAGTGAGAGAGTGTGTTTGTGAGTGATAGTGTGTGTGAGTGAGTGAGTGTGTGAGAAAGTGTGTGTGTGCGAAAGAGTGTGTGTGTGTGAGTGAGTGAGAGAGTGTGTGTGTGAGTGTGTCAGTGAGTGTGTGTGTGCGTGTGAGTGAGTGAGTGTGTGGGTGAGTGAGAGAGTATGTGGGTGAATGAGAGTGTGTGGGTGAGTGAGAGAGTGTGTGTGTGAGTGAGAGTGTGAGTGAGTGAGAGACTATGTGTGTGAGTGAGAGAGTGTCTGTGTGAGTGAGAGTGTGTGTGTGAGTGAGTGAGGGAGTGTGTGTGTGAATGAGAGTGTGTGGGTGAGTGAGAGAGTGTGTGGGTGTGTGTGTGTGAGTGAGTGAGTGATTGTGTGGGTGAGTGAGAGAGTGTGTGGGTGTGTGTGTGTGTGAGTGAGTGTGTGGGTGAGTGAGAGAGTGTGTGAGTGAGTGAGTGTGTGGGCGAGTGAGAGAATGTGTGTGTGTGTGAGTGAGAGAGTGTGTGTGTGAGTGTGTCGGTGATTGTGTGTGTGTGTGTGAGTGAGTGAGTGTGTGGGTGAGTGAGAGAGTATGTGGGTCGGTGTGTGTGAGTGAGAGAGTGTGGGTGTGAATGAGAGTGTGTGGGTGAGTGAGAGAGTGTGTGTGTGAGTGAGAGTGCGAGTGAGTGTGAGACTATGTGTGTGAGTGAGAGAGTGTCTGTGTGAGTGAGAGTGTGTGTGTGAGTGAGTGACAGAGTGTTTGTGTGAATGAGAGTGTGTGTGTGAGTGTGTGTGAGTGTGTGCTTGAGTAAATGAGAGAGTGTGTGTGTGAATGAGAGTGTGTGTGATGAGTGAGATTGTGTGTGTGTGTGAGTGAGAGTGTGTGTGGGTGAGTGAGTGAGTGTGTGGGTGAGAGAGAATTTGTGTGTGTGAAAGAGTGAGTGTGTGGGTGAGTGAGAGAGTGTGTGGGTGAGTGAGAGTGTGTGTGAATGAGTGAGAGAGTTTGTGTGTGTGAAAGAGTGAGTGTGTGGGTGAGTGAGAGAGTGTGTGCGTGAGTGAGAGAGTGTGTGTGAGTGTGAGTGAGTGAGTGGTTGAGTGAGAGAGAGTGTGTGAGTGAGTGAGAGAGTGTATGTGAGTGAGAGAGTGTGTGTGAATGTGAGTGTGTGCTTGAGTGAGTGAGAGTGTGTGTGTGTGTGTGTGAGAGTGTGTGTGCGGGTGAGTGAGAGTGTGTGCGAGTGAAAGTGTGTGTGAGTGAGTGAGAGAGTGTGTATGCGAGTGAGAGTGTGTGTGTGAGTGAGTGAGAGTGTGTGAGTGAGAGTGTGTGTCAGTGAGTGAGAGTGTGAGCGAGGCTGTGTGTGTGAGTGCGTGAGAGTGAGAGAGTGTGTGTGTGAGTGAGAGTGTGTGTGTGAGTGAGTGAGTGGTTGAGTGAGAGAGTGTGTGTGTGAGTGAGAAGGAGTGAGAGTGTGAGTGAGAGTGTGTGTGTGAGTGAGTGAGAGTGTGTGAGTGAGTGAGAGTGTGTGCGTGTATGAGTGAGAGTGTGTGTGTGAGTGAGGGTGTGAGTGAGAGAGTGTGTTTGTGAGTGATAGTGTGTGTGAGTGAGTGAGTGTGTGAGAAAGTGTGTGTGTGCGAAAGAGTGTGTGTGTGTGAGTGAGTGAGAGAGTGTGTGTGTGAGTGTGTCAGTGAGTGTGTGTGTGCGTGTGAGTGAGTGAGTGTGTGGGTGAGTGAGAGAGTATGTGGGTGAATGAGAGTGTGTGGGTGAGTGAGAGAGTGTGTGTGTGAGTGAGAGTGTGTGAGTGAGTGAGTGTGTGGGCGAGTGAGAGAATGTGTGTGCGCGTGAGAGTGTGAGTGAGTGAGAGACTATGTATGTGAGTGAGAGAGTGTCTGTGTGAGTGAGAGTGTGTGTGTGAGTGAGTGAGAGAGTGTGTGTGTGAATGAGAGTGTGTGTGTGAGTGTGAGAGAGTGTGTGTGAAAGAGTGTGTGTGTGAAAGATTGTGTGGCTGTGTGAGAGAGTGTGTGTGTGTGTGAGTGCGTGAGTGTGAATGTGTGTGTGTGACTAAGAGTGTGTGAGTGAGAGTGCGTGTGTATATGAGTGAGGGATTGTGTGAGTGAGTGAGAGTGTTACCGAGTGTGTGTGTGAGTAAGTGTGTGTGTGGGTGAGTGAGAGAGTGTGTGGGTGGGTGTGTGTGAGTGTGTGGGTGAGTGAGAGAGTGTGTGAGTGAGTGAGTCTGTGGTCGAGTGAGAGAATGTGTGTGTGCGTGAGAGTGTGAGTGAGTGAGAGACTATGTGTGTGAGTGAGAGAGTGTGCGTGTGAGCGAGGGTGTGTGTGTGAGTGAGTGAGAGAGTGTGTGTGTGAATGAGAGTGTGTGTGAGTGAGTGAGGGTGTGTCTGTGCGAGTGTGTGAGTGGTTGAGTGAGAGATGGTGTGTGAGTGTGAGCTTAAGTGAGTGAGAGAGTGTGTGCGTGTGAATGGGGGTGTGAGTGAGTGTGTAAAAGAGTGTGAGTGAGAGAATGTGTGTGTGAGTGAGAGAGTGTGTCTCTGAAAGAGTGTCTGTGTGGGTGAGTGAGAATGTGTGTGTGGGTGAGAGAGTGTGTATGAGTGAGAGAGTGTCTGAGTGAGGGTGTGTGTTTGTGTGAGTGAGAATGTGTGTGAGTGAGTGAGAGTGTGTGTGTGAGTGAGAGTGTGTGTGTGGGTGAGTGAGAGTGAGTGAGTGAGTGAGAGTGTGTGTGTATGAGTGAGAGTGTGTGAGTGAGTGTGTGTGTGTATGAGTGAGAGTGTGTGTGTGAGTGAGTGTGTGAGAATGTGTGTGTGTGAGAGTGTGTGTGTGAATGCAGCGAGTGTGAGTGAGAGAGGGTGTGTGTGAGTGAGAGTGTGTGTGGGTGAGTGAGAGAGTGTGTGGGTGTGTGTGTGTGTGAGTGAGTGAGTGAGTGTGTGGGTGAGTGAGAGAGTGTGTGAGTGAGTGAGTGTGTGGGCGAATGAGAGAATGTGTGTGCGCGTGAGAGTGTGAGTGAGTGAGAGACTATGTGTGTGAGTGAGAGAGTGTCTGTGTGAGTGAGAGTGTGTGTGTGAGTGAGTGAGAGAGTGTGTGTGTGAATGAGTGTGTGTGTGAGTGTGAGAGAGTGTGTGTGAAAGAGTGTGTGTGTGAAAGATTGTGTGGCTGAGTGAGAGAGTGTGTGTGTTTGTGTGAGTGCGTGAGTGTGAATGTGTGTGTGTGACTAAGAGTGTGTGAGTGAGAGTGCGTGTGTATATGAGTGAGGGTGTGTGTGAGTGAGTGAGAGTGTTACCGAGTGTGTGTGTGAGTAAGTGTGTGTGTGGGTGAGTGAGAGAGTGTGTGGGTGTGTGTGTGTGAGTGTGTGGGTGAGTGAGAGAGTGTGTGAGTGAGTGAGTCTGTGGTCGAGTGAGAGAATGTGTGTGTGCGTGAGAGTGTGAGTGAGTGAGAGACTATGTGTGTGAGTGAGAGAGTGTGTGTGTGAGCGAGAGTGTGTGTGTGAGTGAGTGAGAGAGTGTGTGTGTGAATGAGAGTGTGTGTGAGTGAGTGAGAGTGTGAGTGAGGGTGTGTGTGTGAGTTAGTGACAGTGAGAGAGTCTGTGTGTGAGTGGGTGTGTTAGTGTGAGTGTGTGCTTGAGTGAGCGAGAGAGTGTGTGTGTGGGTGAGTGAGTGTGTGTGTGTGAGTGAGTGAGTGGTTGAGTGAGAGAGTGTGTGTGTGAGTGAGATTGAGTGAGAGTGTGAGTGAGAGTATGTGTTTGAGTGAGTGAGAGTGTGTGAGTGAGTGAGAGTGTGTGTGTATGAGTGAGAGTGTGTGTGAGTGACAGTGTGAGTGAGAGAGTCTGTGTGTGTGAGAGTGAGAGTGTGTGTGAGTGAGAGTGTGTGGGTGAGTGAGAGAGTGTGTGTGAGTGAGAGAATAGGTGTGTGAGTGAGAGCATATGTGGGTAAGTGAGAGAGTGTGTGGGTGAGTGAGAGAGTGTGTGTGTGAAAGTGTGTGCGTGGGTGAGTGAGAGAGAGTGTGAGTGTGTGAGTGAGTGAGTGTGTGAGTGAGTGAGTGAGAGAATAGGTGTGTGAGTGAGAGAATAGGTGTGTGAGTGAGAGAATATGTGGGTAAGTGAGAGAGTGTGTGGGTGAGTGAGAGAGTGTGTGTGTGTGAGTGAGTGAGTGTGTGGGTGAGTGAGTGTGTGTGTGAGTGAGAGAAAATGTGTGTGAGTGAGTATGAGGGTGTGTGAAAGAATGTGTGTGAGTGTGTGAGAACGTGTGTATGTGTGTGAGTGAGTGAGTGTGTGGGTGAGTGAGAGAGTGTGTGGGTGAGTGAGAGAGTGTGTGTGTGAGTGAGAGTGTGAGTGAGTGAGAGAGTATGTGTGACTGAGAGTGTGTGCGAGTGAGTGAGAGTGTGTGTACGAGTGAGAGTGTGTGTGAGTGAGTGAGAGAGTTTGTGTGTGTGAAAGAGTGAGTGTGTGGGTGAGTGAGAGAGTGTGTGGGTGAGTGAGAGAGTGTGTGTGAGTTAGTGAGAGAGTGTGTGTGAGTTAGTGAGAGAGTGTGCGTGTGAGTGGGTGTGATTGAGTGTATGAGTGAGACTATGTGTGTGTGAGTGAGAGTATGGGTGTATGAGGGAGAGTGTGTGTATGAGTGAGAGTGTGTGTGTGAGTGAGAGGGAGTGAGAGTGTGAGTGAGAATGTGTGGGTGAGTGAGAGAGTGAGTGTGAATGAGTGAGCGAGTGTGTGTGAGTGAGAGTGTGTGTGTGAGTGAGAGAGTGTGTGTGAATGTGAGTGTGTGCTTGAGTGAGTGAGAGTGTGTGTGTGTGTGTGTGAAAGTGTGTGTGTTGGTGAGTGAGAGTGTGTGCGAGTGAAAGTGTGTGTGAGTGAGTGAGAGAGTGTGTATGCGAGTGAGAGTGTGTGTGTGAGTGAGAGAGTGTGTGCGTGAGAGTGTGTGTCAGTGAGTGAGAGTGTGAGCGAGGCTGTGTGTGTGAGTGCGTGAGTGGTTGAGTGAGAGAGTGTGTGTGTGAGTGAGAAGGAGTGAGAGTGTGAGTGAGAGTGTGTGTGTGAGTGAGTGAGAGTGTGTGAGTGAGTGAGAGTGTGTGCGTGTATGAGTGAGAGTGTGTGTGTGAGTGAGGGTGTGAGTGAGAGAGTGTGTTTGTGAGTGATAGTGTGTGTGAGTGAGTGAGTGTGTGAGAAAGTGTGTGTGTGCGAAAGAGTGTGTGTGTGTGAGTGAGTGAGAGAGTGTGTGTGTGAGTGTGTCAGTGAGTGTGTCAGTGAGTGTGTGTGTGCGTGTGCGTGAGTGAGTGTGTGGGTGAGTGAGAGAGTATGTGGGTGAATGAGAGTGTGTGGGTGAGTGAGAGAGTGTGTGTGTGAGTGAGAGTGTGTGAGTGAGTGAGTGTGTGGGCGAGTGAGAGAATGTGTGTGCGCGTGAGAGTGTGAGTGATTGAGAGACTATGTGTGTGAGTGAGAGAGTGTCTTTGTGAGTGAGAGTGTGTGAGTGAGTGAGAGAGTGTGTGTGTGAATGAGAGTGTGTGTGTGAGTGTGAGAGAGTGTGTGTGAAAGAGTGTGTGTGTGAAAGATTGTGTGGCTGAGTGAGAGAGTGTGTGTGTGTGTGTGAGTGCGTGAGTGTGAATGTGTCTGTGTGACTAAGAGTGTGTGAGTGAGAGTGCGTGTGTATATGAGTGAGGGTGTGTGTGAGTGAGTGAGAGTGTTACCGAGTGTGTGTGTGAGTAAGTGTGTGTGTGGGTGAGTGAGAGAGTGTGTGGGTGTGTGTGTGTGAGTGTGTGGGTGAGTGAGAGAGTGTGTGAGTGAGTGAGTCTGTGGTCGAGTGAGAGAATGTGTGTGTGCGTGAGAGTGTGAGTGAGTGAGAGACTATGTGTGTGAGTGAGAGAGTGTGTGTGTGAGCGAGGGTGTGTGTGTGAGTGAGTGAGAGAGTGTGTGTGTGAATGAGAGTGTGTGTGAGTGAGTGAGAGTGTGAGTGAGGGTGTGTGTGTGAATTAGTGACAGTGAGAGAGACTGTGTGTGAGTGTGTGTGTTAGTGTGAGTGTGTGCTTGAGTGAGCGAGAGAGTGTGTGTGTGGGTGAGTGAGTGTGTGTGTGTGAGTGAGTGAGTGGTTGAGTGAGAGAGTGTGTGTGTGAGTGAGATTGAGTGAGAGTGTGAGTGAGAGTGTGTGTTTGAGTGAGTGAGAGTGTGTGAGTGAGTGAGAGTGTGTGTGTATGAGTGAGAGTGTGTGTGAGTGACAGTGTGAGTGAGAGAGTCTGTGTGTGTGAGAGTGAGAGTGTGTGTGAGTGAGAGTGTGTGGGTGAGTGAGAGAGTGTGTGAGTGAGAGAATAGGTGTGTGAGTGAGAGAATATGTGGGTAAGTGAGAGAGTGTGTGGGTGAGTGAGAGAGTGTGTGTGTGTGAGTGAGTGAGTGTGTGGGTGAGTGAGTGTGTGTGTGAGTGAGAGAAAATGTGTGTGAGTGAGTATGAGGGTGTGTGAAAGAATGTGTGTGAGTGAGTGAGAGCGTGTGTATGTGTGTGAGTGAGTGAGTGTGTGGGTGAGTGAGAGAGTGTGTGTGTGAGTGAGAGTGTGAGTGAGTGAGAGAGTATGTGTGACTGAGAGTGTGTGCGAGTGAGTGAGAGTGTGTGTACGAGTGAGAGTGTGTGTGAGTGAGTGAGAGTGTTTGTGTGTGTGAAAGAGTGAGTGTGTGGGTGAGTGAGAGGGTGTGTGGGTGAGTGAGAGAGTGTGTGTGAGTGTGAGTGAGTGAGAGGTTGAGTGAGAGAGTGTGTGTGAGTGAGTGAGAGAGTGTGTGTGAGTTAGTGAGAGAGTGTGCGTGTGAGTGGGTGCGATTGAGTGTATGAGTGAGACTATGTGTGTGTGAGTGAGAGTATGGGTGTATGAGGGAGAGTGTGTGTATGAGTGAGAGTGTGTGTGAGTGAGAGGGAGTGAGAGTGTGAGTGAGAATGTGTGGGTGAGTGAGAGAGTGAGTGTGAATGAGTGAGCGAGTGTGTGTGAGTGAGAGTGTGTGTGTGAGTGAGAGAGTGTGTGTGAATGTGAGTGTGTGCTTGAGTGAGTGAGAGTGTGTGTGTGTGTGTGTGAGAGTGTGTGCGTGGGTGAGTGAGAGTGTGTGCGAGTGAAAGTGTGTGTGAGTGAGTGAGAGAGTGTGTATGCGAGTGAGAGTGTGTGTGTGAGTGAGTGAGAGTGTGTGAGTGAGAGTGTGTGTCAGTGAGTGAGAGTGTGAGCGAGGCTGTGTGTGTGAGTGCGTGAGAGTGAGAGAGTGTGTGTGTGAGTGAGAGTGTGTGTGTGAGTGAGTGAGTGGTTGAGTGAGAGAGTGTGTGTGTGAGTGAGAAGGAGTGAGAGTGTGAGTGAGAGTGTGTGTGTGAGTGAGTGAGAGTGTGTGAGTGAGTGAGAGTGTGTGCGTGTATGAGTGAGAGTGTGTGTGTGAGTGAGGGTGTGAGTGAGAGAGTGTGTTTGTGAGTGATAGTGTGTGTGAGTGAGTGAGTGTGTGAGAAAGTGTGTGTGTGCGAAAGAGTGTGTGTGTGTGAGTGAGTGAGAGAGTGTGTGTGTGAGTGTGTCAGTGAGTGTGTGTGTGCGTGTGAGTGAGTGAGTGTGTGGGTGAGTGAGAGAGTATGTGGGTGAATGAGAGTGTGTGGGTGAGTGAGGGAGTGTGTGTGTGAGTGAGAGTGTGAGTGAGTGAGAGACTATGTGTGTGAGTGAGAGAGTGTCTGTGTGAGTGAGAGTGTGTGTGTGAGTGAGTGAGGGAGTGTGTGTGTGAATGAGAGTGTGTGGGTGAGTGAGAGAGTGTGTGGGTGTGTGTGTGTGAGTGAGTGAGTGATTGTGTGGGTGAGTGAGAGAGTGTGTGGGTGTGTGTGTGAGTGAGTGAGTGTGTGGGTGAGTGAGAGAGTGTGTGAGTGAGTGAGTGTGTGGGCGAGTGAGAGAATGTGTGTGTGTGTGAGTGAGAGTGTGTGTGTGAGTGTGTCGGTGATTGTGTGTGTGTGTGTGAGTGAGTGAGTGTGTGGGTGAGTGAGAGAGTATGTGGGTGGGTGTGTGTGAGTGAGAGAGTGTGGGTGTGAATGAGAGTGTGTGAGTGAGTGAGAGAGTGTGTGTGTGAGTGAGAGTGCGAGTGAGTGTGAGACTATGTGTGTGAGTGAGAGAGTGTCTGTGTGAGTGAGAGTGTGTGTGTGAGTGAGTGACAGAGTGTTTGTGTGAATGAGAGTGTGTGTGTGAGTGTGTGTGAGTGTGTGCTTGAGTAAATGAGTGTGTGAGTGAGTGAGTCTGTGGTCGAGTGAGAGAATGTGTGTGTGCGTGAGAGTGTGAGTGAGTGAGAGACTATGTGTGTGAGTGAGAGAGTGTGTGTGTGAGCGAGGGTGTGTGTGTGAGTGAGTGAGAGAGTGTGTGTGTGAATGAGAGTGTGTGTGAGTGAGTGAGAGTGTGAGTGAGGGTGTGTGTGTGAATTAGTGACAGTGAGAGAGACTGTGTGTGAGTGTGTGTGTTAGTGTGAGTGTGTGCTTGAGTGAGCGAGAGAGTGTGTGTGTGGGTGAGTGAGTGTGTGTGTGTGAGTGAGTGAGTGGTTGAGTGAGAGTGTGTGTGTGAGTGAGATTGAGTGAGAGTGTGAGTGAGAGTGTGTGTTTGAGTGAGTGAGAGTGTGTGAGTGAGTGAGAGTGTGTGTGTATGAGTGAGAGTGTGTGTGAGTGACAGTGTGAGTGAGAGAGTCTGTGTGTGTGAGAGTGAGAGTGTGTGTGAGTGAGAGTGTGTGGGTGAGTGAGAGAGTGTGTGAGTGAGAGAATAGGTGTGTGAGTGAGAGAATATGTGGGTAAGTGAGAGAGTGTGTGGGTGAGTGAGAGAGTGTGTGTGTGTGAGTGAGTGAGTGTGTGGGTGAGTGAGTGTGTGTGTGAGTGAGAGAAAATGTGTGTGAGTGAGTATGAGGGTGTGTGAAAGAATGTGTGTGAGTGAGTGAGAGCGTGTGTATGTGTGTGAGTGAGTGAGTGTGTGGGTGAGTGAGAGAGTGTGTGTGTGAGTGAGAGTGTGAGTGAGTGAGAGAATATGTGTGACTGAGAGTGTGTGCGAGTGAGTGAGAGTGTGTGTACGAGTGAGAGTGTGTGTGAGTGAGTGAGAGTGTTTGTGTGTGTGAAAGAGTGAGTGTGTGGGTGAGTGAGAGAGTGTGTGGGTGAGTGAGAGAGTGTGTGTGAGTGTGAGTGAGTGAGAGGTTGAGTGAGAGAGTGTGTTTGAGTGAGTGAGAGAGTGTGTGTGAGTTAGTGAGAGAGTGTGCGTGTGAGTGGGTGCGATTGAGTGTATGAGTGAGACTATGTGTGTGTGAGTGAGAGTATGGGTGTATGAGGGAGAGTGTGTGTATGAGTGAGAGTGTGTGTGAGTGAGAGGGAGTGAGAGTGTGAGTGAGAATGTGTGGGTGAGTGAGAGAGTGAGTGTGAATGAGTGAGCGAGTGTGTGTGAGTGAGAGTGTGTGTGTGAGTGAGAGAGTGTGTGTGAATGTGAGTGTGTGCTTGAGTGAGTGAGAGTGTGTGTGTGTGTGTGTGAGAGTGTGTGCGTGGGTGAGTGAGAGTGTGTGCGAGTGAAAGTGTGTGTGAGTGAGTGAGAGAGTGTGTATGCGAGTGAGAGTGTGTGTGTGAGTGAGTGAGAGTGTGTGAGTGAGAGTGTGTGTCAGTGAGTGAGAGTGTGAGCGAGGCTGTGTGTGTGAGTGCGTGAGAGTGAGAGAGTGTGTGTGTGAGTGAGAGTGTGTGTGTGAGTGAGTGAGTGGTTGAGTGAGAGAGTGTGTGTGTGAGTGAGAAGGAGTGAGAGTGTGAGTGAGAGTGTGTGTGTGAGTGAGTGAGAGTGTGTGAGTGAGTGAGAGTGTGTGCGTGTATGAGTGAGAGTGTGTGTGTGAGTGAGGGTGTGAGTGAGAGAGTGTGTTTGTGAGTGATAGTGTGTGTGAGTGAGTGAGTGTGTGAGAAAGTGTGTGTGTGCGAAAGAGTGTGTGTGTGTGAGTGAGTGAGAGAGTGTGTGTGTGTGTGTGTCAGTGAGTGTGTGTGTGCGTGTGAGTGAGTGAGTGTGTGGGTGAGTGAGAGAGTATGTGGGTGAATGAGAGTGTGTGGGTGAGTGAGGGAGTGTGTGTGTGAGTGAGAGTGTGAGTGAGTGAGAGACTATGTGTGTGAGTGAGAGAGTGTCTGTGTGAGTGAGAGTGTGTGTGTGAGTGAGTGAGGGAGTGTGTGTGTGAATGAGAGTGTGTGGGTGAGTGAGTGTGTGGGTGTGTGTGTGAGTGAGTGAGTGATTGTGTGGGTGAGTGAGAGAGTGTGTGGGTGTGTGTGTGAGTGAGTGAGTGTGTGGGTGAGTGAGAGAGTGTGTGAGTGAGTGAGTGTGTGGGCGAGTGAGAGAATGTGTGTGTGTGTGAGTGAGAGTGTGTGTGTGAGTGTGTCGGTGATTGTGTGTGTGTGTGTGAGTGAGTGAGTGTGTGGGTGAGTGAGAGAGTATGTGGGTGGGTGTGTGTGAGTGAGAGAGTGTGGGTGTGAATGAGAGTGTGTGAGTGAGTGAGAGAGTGTGTGTGTGAGTGAGAGTGCGAGTGAGTGTGAGACTATGTGTGTGAGTGAGAGAGTGTCTGTGTGAGTGAGAGTGTGTGTGTGAGTGAGTGACAGAGTGTTTGTGTGAATGAGAGTGTGTGTGTGAGTGTGTGTGAGTGTGTGCTTGAGTAAATGAGTGTGTGAGTGAGTGAGTCTGTGGTCGAGTGAGAGAATGTGTGTGTGCGTGAGAGTGTGAGTGAGTGAGAGACTATGTGTGTGAGTGAGAGAGTGTGTGTGTGAGCGAGGGTGTGTGTGTGAGTGAGTGAGAGAGTGTGTGTGTGAATGAGAGTGTGTGTGAGTGAGTGAGAGTGTGAGTGAGGGTGTGTGTGTGAATTAGTGACAGTGAGAGAGACTGTGTGTGAGTGTGTGTGTTAGTGTGAGTGTGTGCTTGAGTGAGCGAGAGAGTGTGTGTGTGGGTGAGTGAGTGTGTGTGTGTGAGTGAGTGAGTGGTTGAGTGAGAGTGTGTGTGTGAGTGAGATTGAGTGAGAGTGTGAGTGAGAGTGTGTGTTTGAGTGAGTGAGAGTGTGTGAGTGAGTGAGAGTGTGTGTGTATGAGTGAGAGTGTGTGTGAGTGACAGTGTGAGTGAGAGAGTCTGTGTGTGTGAGAGTGAGAGTGTGTGTGAGTGAGAGTGTGTGGGTGAGTGAGAGAGTGTGTGAGTGAGAGAATAGGTGTGTGAGTGAGAGAATATGTGGGTAAGTGAGAGAGTGTGTGGGTGAGTGAGAGAGTGTGTGTGTGTGAGTGAGTGAGTGTGTGGGTGAGTGAGTGTGTGTGTGAGTGAGAGAAAATGTGTGTGAGTGAGTATGAGGGTGTGTGAAAGAATGTGTGTGAGTGAGTGAGAGCGTGTGTATGTGTGTGAGTGAGTGAGTGTGTGGGTGAGTGAGAGAGTGTGTGTGTGAGTGAGAGTGTGAGTGAGTGAGAGAATATGTGTGACTGAGAGTGTGTGCGAGTGAGTGAGAGTGTGTGTACGAGTGAGAGTGTGTGTGAGTGAGTGAGAGTGTTTGTGTGTGTGAAAGAGTGAGTGTGTGGGTGAGTGAGAGAGTGTGTGGGTGAGTGAGAGAGTGTGTGTGAGTGTGAGTGAGTGAGAGGTTGAGTGAGAGAGTGTGTTTGAGTGAGTGAGAGAGTGTGTGTGAGTTAGTGAGAGAGTGTGCGTGTGAGTGGGTGCGATTGAGTGTATGAGTGAGACTATGTGTGTGTGAGTGAGAGTATGGGTGTATGAGGGAGAGTGTGTGTATGAGTGAGAGTGTGTGTGAGTGAGAGGGAGTGAGAGTGTGAGTGAGAATGTGTGGGTGAGTGAGAGAGTGAGTGTGAATGAGTGAGCGAGTGTGTGTGAGTGAGAGTGTGTGTGTGAGTGAGAGAGTGTGTGTGAATGTGAGTGTGTGCTTGAGTGAGTGAGAGTGTGTGTGTGTGTGTGTGAGAGTGTGTGCGTGGGTGAGTGAGAGTGTGTGCGAGTGAAAGTGTGTGTGAGTGAGTGAGAGAGTGTGTATGCGAGTGAGAGTGTGTGTGTGAGTGAGTGAGAGTGTGTGAGTGAGAGTGTGTGTCAGTGAGTGAGAGTGTGAGCGAGGCTGTGTGTGTGAGTGCGTGAGAGTGAGAGAGTGTGTGTGTGAGTGAGAGTGTGTGTGTGAGTGAGTGAGTGGTTGAGTGAGAGAGTGTGTGTGTGAGTGAGAAGGAGTGAGAGTGTGAGTGAGAGTGTGTGTGTGAGTGAGTGAGAGTGTGTGAGTGAGTGAGAGTGTGTGCGTGTATGAGTGAGAGTGTGTGTGTGAGTGAGGGTGTGAGTGAGAGAGTGTGTTTGTGAGTGATAGTGTGTGTGAGTGAGTGAGTGTGTGAGAAAGTGTGTGTGTGCGAAAGAGTGTGTGTGTGTGAGTGAGTGAGAGAGTGTGTGTGTGTGTGTGTCAGTGAGTGTGTGTGTGCGTGTGAGTGAGTGAGTGTGTGGGTGAGTGAGAGAGTATGTGGGTGAATGAGAGTGTGTGGGTGAGTGAGGGAGTGTGTGTGTGAGTGAGAGTGTGAGTGAGTGAGAGACTATGTGTGTGAGTGAGAGAGTGTCTGTGTGAGTGAGAGTGTGTGTGTGAGTGAGTGAGGGAGTGTGTGTGTGAATGAGAGTGTGTGGGTGAGTGAGTGTGTGGGTGTGTGTGTGAGTGAGTGAGTGATTGTGTGGGTGAGTGAGAGAGTGTGTGGGTGTGTGTGTGAGTGAGTGAGTGTGTGGGTGAGTGAGAGAGTGTGTGAGTGAGTGAGTGTGTGGGCGAGTGAGAGAATGTGTGTGTGTGTGAGTGAGAGTGTGTGTGTGAGTGTGTCGGTGATTGTGTGTGTGTGTGTGAGTGAGTGAGTGTGTGGGTGAGTGAGAGAGTATGTGGGTGGGTGTGTGTGAGTGAGAGAGTGTGGGTGTGAATGAGAGTGTGTGAGTGAGTGAGAGAGTGTGTGTGTGAGTGAGAGTGCGAGTGAGTGTGAGACTATGTGTGTGAGTGAGAGAGTGTCTGTGTGAGTGAGAGTGTGTGTGTGAGTGAGTGACAGAGTGTTTGTGTGAATGAGAGTGTGTGTGTGAGTGTGTGTGAGTGTGTGCTTGAGTAAATGAGAGAGTGTGTGTGTGAATGAGAGTGTGTGTGATGAGTGAGATTGTGTGTGTGTGTGAGTGAGAGTGTGTGTGGGTGAGTGAGTGAGTGTGTGGGTGAGTGAGAGAGTGTGTGGGTGAGTGAGAGTGTGTGTGAATGAGTGAGAAAGTTTGTGTGTGTGAAAGAATGAGTGTGTGGGTGAGTGAGAGAGTGTGTGCGTGAGTGAGAGAGTGTGTGTGAGTGTGAGTGAGTGAGTGGTTGAGTGAGAGAGAGTGTGTGAGTGAGTGAGAGAGTGTATGTGAGTGAGAGAGTGTGTGTGAATGTGAGTGTGTGCTTGAGTGAGTGAGAGAGTGTGTGTGTGTGTGTGAGAGTGTGTGTGTGGGTGAGTGAGAGTGTGTGCGAGTGAAAGTGTGTGTGAGTGAGTGAGAGAGTGTGTATGCGAGTGAGAGTGTGTGTGTGAGTGAGTGAGAGTGTGTGAGTGAGAGTGTGTGTCAGTGAGTGAGAGTGTGAGTGAGGGTATGAGTGTGAATGAGTGAGAGTGAGAGAGTGAATGTGTGAGTGTGAGTGCGTGTGTGAGTATGAGTGTGTGTGTGAGTGAGTGAGAGAGTGTGTGTGTGAGTGTGTCAGTGAGTGTGTGTGTGCGTGTGAGTGAGTGAGTGTGTGGGTGAGTGAGAGAGTATGTGGGTGAATGAGAGTGTGTGGGTGAGTGAGGGAGTGTGTGTGTGAGTGAGAGTGTGAGTGAGTGAGAGACTATGTGTGTGAGTGAGAGAGTGTCTGTGTGAGTGAGAGTGTGTGTGTGAGTGAGTGAGGGAGTGTGTGTGTGAATGAGAGTGTGTGGGTGAGTGAGAGAGTGTGTGGGTGTGTGTGTGTGAGTGAGTGAGTGATTGTGTGGGTGAGTGAGAGAGTGTGTGGGTGTGTGTGTGAGTGAGTGAGTGTGTGGGTGAGTGAGAGTGTGTGTGAGTGAGTGAGTGTGTGGGCGAGTGAGAGAATATGTGTGTGTGAGTGAGAGTGTGTGTGTGAGTGTGTCGGTGATTGTGTGTGTGTGTGTGAGTGAGTGAGTGTGTGGGTGAGTGAGAGAGTATGTGGGTGGGTGTGTGTGAGTGAGAGAGTGTGGGTGTGAATGAGAGTGTGTGAGTGAGTGAGAGAGTGTGTGTGTGAGTGAGAGTGCGAGTGAGTGTGAGACTATGTGTGTGAGTGAGAGAGTGTCTGTGTGAGTGAGAGTGTGTGTGTGAGTGAGTGACAGAGTGTTTGTGTGAATGAGAGTGTGTGTGTGAGTGTGTGTGAGTGTGTGCTTGAGTAAATGAGAGAGTGTGTGTGTGAATGAGAGTGTGTGTGATGAGTGAGATTGTGTGTGTGTGTGAGTGAGAGTGTGTGTGGGTGAGTGAGTGAGTGTGTGGGTGAGTGAGAGAGTGTGTGGGTGAGTGAGAGTGTGTGTGAATGAGTGAGAAAGTTTGTGTGTGTGAAAGAATGAGTGTGTGGGTGAGTGAGAGAGTGTGTGCGTGAGTGAGAGAGTGTGTGTGAGTGTGAGTGAGTGAGTGGTTGAGTGAGAGAGAGTGTGTGAGTGAGTGAGAGAGTGTATGTGAGTGAGAGAGTGTGTGTGAATGTGAGTGTGTGCTTGAGTGAGTGAGAGAGTGTGTGTGTGTGTGTGAGAGTGTGTGTGTGGGTGAGTGAGAGTGTGTGCGGGTGAAAGTGTGTGTGAGTGAGTGAGAGAGTGTGTATGCGAGTGAGAGTGTGTGTGTGAGTGAGTGAGAGTGTGTGAGTGAGAGTGTGTGTCAGTGAGTGAGAGTGTGAGTGAGGGTATGAGTGTGAATGAGTGAGAGTGAGAGAGTGAATGTGTGAGTGTGAGTGCGTGTGTGAGTATGAGTGTGTGCTTGAGTGAGTGAGAGAGTGTGTGTGTGAGTGAGTGGAAGTGAGAGTGTGAGTGACAGTGTGAGTGAGAGAGTGTGTGTGTGAGTGAGAGTGTTACTGAGTGAGCGTGAGTGTGAGAGCGGGTGTGTGTGTGAGAGAGTGAAAGAAAGTGTATGTGTGAATGAGTGAGAGTGTGAGTGAGAGTGTGTGTGAGTGAGAGAAAATGTGTGTGAGTGAGTATGAGGGTGTGTGAAAGAATGTATGTGAGTGAGAGCGTGTGTATGTGTGTGAGTGAGTGAGTGTGTGGGTGAGTGAGAGAGTGTGTGTGAGTGAGAGGGAGTGAGAGTGTGAGTGAGAATGTGTGGGTGAGTGAGAGAGTGAGTGTGAATGAGTGAGCGAGTGTGTGTGAGTGAGAGTGTGTGTGTGAGTGAGAGAGTGTGTGTGAATGTGAGTGTGTGCTTGAGTGAGTGAGAGTGTGTGTGTGTGTGTGTGAGAGTGTGTGCGAGTGAAAGTGTGTGTGAGTGAGTGAGAGAGTGTGTATGCGAGTGAGAGTGTGTGTGTGAGTGAGTGAGAGTGTGTGAGTGAGAGTGTGTGTCAGTGAGTGAGAGTGTGAGCGAGGCTGTGTGTGTGAGTGCGTGAGAGTGAGAGAGTGTGTGTGTGAGTGAGAGTGTGTGTGTGAGTGAGTGAGTGGTTGAGTGAGAGAGTGTGTGTGTGAGTGAGAAGGAGTGAGAGTGTGAGTGAGAGTGTGTGTGTGAGCGAGTGAGAGTGTGTGAGTGAGTGAGAGTGTGTGCGTGTATGAGTGAGAGTGTGTGTGTGAGTGAGGGTGTGAGTGAGAGAGTGTGTTTGTGAGTGATAGTGTGTGTGAGTGAGTGAGTGTGTGAGAAAGTGTGTGTGTGCGAAAGAGTGTGTGTGTGTGAGTGAGTGAGAGAGTGTGTGTGTGAGTGTGTCAGTGAGTGTGTGTGTGCGTGTGAGTGAGTGAGTGTGTGGGTGAGTGAGAGAGTATGTGGGTGAATGAGAGTGTGTGTGTGAGTGAGTGAGGGAGTGTGTGTGTGAATGAGAGTGTGTGGGTGAGTGAGAGAGTGTGTGGGTGTGTGTGTGTGAGTGAGTGAGTGATTGTGTGGGTGAGTGAGAGAGTGTGTGGGTGTGTGTGTGAGTGAGTGAGTGTGTGGGTGAGTGAGAGAGTGTGTGAGTGAGTGAGTGTGTGGGCGAGTGAGAGAATGTGTGTGTGTGTGTGAGTGAGAGAGTGTGTGTGTGAGTGTGTCGGTGATTGTGTGTGTGTGTGTGAGTGAGTGAGTGTGTGGGTGAGTGAGAGAGTATGTGGGTGAATGAGAGTGTGTGGGTGAGTGAGAGAGTGTGTGTGTGAGTGAGAGTGTGTGAGTGAGTGAGTGTGTGGGCGAGTGAGAGAATGTGTGTGCGCGTGAGAGTGTGAGTGATTGAGAGACTATGTGTGTGAGTGAGAGAGTGTCTGTGTGAGTGAGAGTGTGTGAGTGAGTGAGAGAGTGTGTGTGTGAATGAGAGTGTGTGTGTGAGTGTGAGAGATTGTGTGTGAAAGAGTGTGTGTGTGAAAGATTGTGTGGCTGAGTGAGAGAGTGTGTGTGTGTGTGTGAGTGCGTGAGTGTGAATGTGTGTGTGTGACTAAGAGTGTGTGAGTGAGAGTGCGTGTGTATATGAGTGAGGGTGTGTGTGAGTGAGTGAGAGTGTTACCGAGTGTGTGTGTGAGTAAGTGTGTGTGTGGGTGAGTGAGAGAGTGTGTGGGTGTGTGTGTGTGAGTGTGTGGGTGAGTGAGAGAGTGTGTGAGTGAGTGAGTCTGTGGTCGAGTGAGAGAATGTGTGTGTGCGTGAGAGTGTGAGTGAGTGAGAGACTATGTGTGTGAGTGAGAGAGTGTGTGTGTGAGCGAGGGTGTGTGTGTGAGTGAGTGAGAGAGTGTGTGTGTGAATGAGAGTGTGTGTGAGTGAGTGAGAGTGTGAGTGAGGGTGTGTGTGTGAATTAGTGACAGTGAGAGAGACTGTGTGTGAGTGTGTGTGTTAGTGTGAGTGTGTGCTTGAGTGAGCGAGAGAGTGTGTGTGTGGGTGAGTGAGTGTGTGTGTGTGAGTGAGTGAGTGGTTGAGTGAGAGAGTGTGTGTGTGAGTGAGATTGAGTGAGAGTGTGAGTGAGAGTGTGTGTTTGAGTGAGTGAGAGTGTGTGAGTGAGTGAGAGTGTGTGTGTATGATTGAGAGCGTGTGTGAGTGACAGTGTGAGTGAGAGAGTCTGTGTGTGTGAGAGTGAGAGTGTGTGTGAGTGAGAGTGTGTGGGTGAGTGAGAGAGTGTGTGAGTGAGAGAATAGGTGTGTGAGTGAGAGAATACGTGGGTAAGTGAGAGAGTGTGTGGGTGAGTGAGAGAGTGTGTGTGTGTGAGTGAGTGAGTGTGTGGGTGAGTGAGTGTGTGTGTGAGTGAGAGAAAATGTGTGTGAGTGAGTATGAGGGTGTGTGAAAGAATGTGTGTGAGTGAGTGAGAGCGTGTGTATGTGTGTGAGTGAGTGATTGTGTGGGTGAGTGAGAGAGTGTGTGTGTGAGTGAGAGTGTGAGTGAGTGAGAGAATATGTGTGACTGAGAGTGTGTGCGAGTGAGTGAGAGTGTGTGTACGAGTGAGAGTGTGTGTGAGTGAGTGAGAGTGTTTGTGTGTGTGAAAGAGTGAGTGTGTGGGTGAGTGAGAGAGTGTGTGGGTGAGTGAGAGAGTGTGTGTGAGTGTGAGTGAGTGAGAGGTTGAGTGAGAGAGTGTGTTTGAGTGAGTGAGAGAGTGTGTGTGAGTTAGTGAGAGAGTGTGCGTGTGAGTGGGTGCGATTGAGTGTATGAGTGAGACTATGTGTGTGAGTGAGAGTATGGGTGTATGAGGGAGAGTGTGTGTATGAGTGAGAGTGTGTGTGAGTGAGAGGGAGTGAGAGTGTGAGTGAGAATGTGTGGGTGAGTGAGAGAGTGAGTGTGAATGAGTGAGCGAGTGTGTGTGAGTGAGAGTGTGTGTGTGAGTGAGAGAGTGTGTGTGAATGTGAGTGTGTGCTTGAGTGAGTGAGAGTGTGTGTGTGTGTGTGTGAGAGTGTGTGCGTGGGTGAGTGAGAGTGTGTGCGAGTGAAAGTGTGTGTGAGTGAGTGAGAGAGTGTGTATGCGAGTGAGAGTGTGTGTGTGAGTGAGTGAGAGTGTGTGAGTGAGAGTGTGTGTCAGTGAGTGAGAGTGTGAGCGAGGCTGTGTGTGTGAGTGCGTGAGAGTGAGAGAGTGTGTGTGTGAGTGAGAGTGTGTGTGTGAGTGAGTGAGTGGTTGAGTGAGAGAGTGTGTGTGTGAGTGCGAAGGAGTGAGAGTGTGAGTGAGAGTGTGTGTGTGAGTGAGTGAGAGTGTGTGAGTGAGTGAGAGTGTGTGCGTGTATGAGTGAGAGTGTGTGTGTGAGTGAGGGTGTGAGTGAGAGAGTGTGTTTGTGAGTGATAGTGTGTGTGAGTGAGTGAGTGTGTGAGAAAGTGTGTGTGTGCGAAAGAGTGTGTGTGTGTGAGTGAGTGAGAGAGTGTGTGTGTGTGTGTGTCAGTGAGTGTGTGTGTGCGTGTGAGTGAGTGAGTGTGTGGGTGAGTGAGAGAGTATGTGGGTGAATGAGAGTGTGTGGGTGAGTGAGGGAGTGTGTGTGTGAGTGAGAGTGTGAGTGAGTGAGAGACTATGTGTGTGAGTGAGAGAGTGTCTGTGTGAGTGAGAGTGTGTGTGTGAGTGAGTGAGGGAGTGTGTGTGTGAATGAGAGTGTGTGGGTGAGTGAGTGTGTGGGTGTGTGTGTGTGAGTGAGTGAGTGATTGTGTGGGTGAGTGAGAGAGTGTGTGGGTGTGTGTGTGAGTGAGTGAGTGTGTGGGTGAGTGAGAGAGTGTGTGAGTGAGTGAGTGTGTGGGCGAGTGAGAGAATGTGTGTGTGTGTGAGTGAGAGTGTGTGTGTGAGTGTGTCGGTGATTGTGTGTGTGTGTGTGAGTGAGTGAGTGTGTGGGTGAGTGAGAGAGTATGTGGGTGGGTGTGTGTGAGTGAGAGAGTGTGGGTGTGAATGAGAGTGTGTTAGTGAGTGAGAGAGTGTGTGTGTGAGTGAGAGTGCGAGTGAGTGTGAGACTATGTGTGTGAGTGAGAGAGTGTCTGTGTGAGTGAGAGTGTGTGTGTGAGTGAGTGACAGAGTGTTTGTGTGAATGAGAGTGTGTGTGTGAGTGTGTGTGAGTGTGTGCTTGAGTAAATGAGAGAGTGTGTGTGTGAATGAGAGTGTGTGTGATGAGTGAGATTGTGTGTGTGTGTGAGTGAGAGTGTGTGTGGGTGAGTGAGTGAGTGTGTGGGTGAGTGAGAGAGTGTGTGGGTGAGTGAGAGTGTGTGTGAATGAGTGAGAAAGTTTGTGTGTGTGAAAGAATGAGTGTGTGGGTGAGTGAGAGAGTGTGTGCGTGAGTGAGAGAGTGTGTGTGAGTGTGAGTGAGTGAGTGGTTGAGTGAGAGAGAGTGTGTGAGTGAGTGAGAGAGTGTATGTGAGTGAGAGAGTGTGTGTGAATGTGAGTGTGTGCTTGAGTGAGTGAGAGAGTGTGTGTGTGTGTGTGAGAGTGTGTGTGTGGGTGAGTGAGAGTGTGTGCGAGTGAAAGTGTGTGTGAGTGAGTGAGAGAGTGTGTATGCGAGTGAGAGTGTGTGTGTGAGTGAGTGAGAGTGTGTGAGTGAGAGTGTGTGTCAGTGAGTGAGAGTGTGAGTGAGGGTATGAGTGTGAATGAGTGAGAGTGAGAGAGTGAATGTGTGAGTGTGAGTGCGTGTGTGAGTATGAGTGTGTGTGTGAGTGAGTGAGAGAGTGTGTGTGTGAGTGTGTCAGTGAGTGTGTGTGTGCGTGTGAGTGAGTGAGTGTGTGGGTGAGTGAGAGAGTATGTGGGTGAATGAGAGTGTGTGGGTGAGTGAGGGAGTGTGTGTGTGAGTGAGAGTGTGAGTGAGTGAGAGACTATGTGTGTGAGTGAGAGAGTGTCTGTGTGAGTGAGAGTGTGTGTGTGAGTGAGTGAGGGAGTGTGTGTGTGAATGAGAGTGTGTGGGTGAGTGAGAGAGTGTGTGGGTGTGTGTGTGTGAGTGAGTGAGTGATTGTGTGGGTGAGTGAGAGAGTGTGTGGGTGTGTGTGTGAGTGAGTGAGTGTGTGGGTGAGTGAGAGTGTGTGTGAGTGAGTGAGTGTGTGGGCGAGTGAGAGAATGTGTGTGTGTGTGAGTGAGAGTGTGTGTGTGAGTGTGTCGGTGATTGTGTGTGTGTGTGTGAGTGAGTGAGTGTGTGGGTGAGTGAGAGAGTATGTGGGTGGGTGTGTGTGAGTGAGAGAGTGTGGGTGTGAATGAGAGTGTGTGAGTGAGTGAGAGAGTGTGTGTGTGTGAGTGAGAGTGCGAGTGAGTGTGAGACTATGTGTGTGAGTGAGAGAGTGTCTGTGTGAGTGAGAGTGTGTGTGTGAGTGAGTGACAGAGTGTTTGTGTGAATGAGAGTGTGTGTGTGAGTGTGTGTGTGTGTGCTTGAGTAAATGAGAGAGTGTGTGTGTGAATGAGAGTGTGTGTGATGAGTGAGATTGTGTGTGTGTGTGAGTGAGAGTGTGTGTGGGTGAGTGAGTGAGTGTGTGGGTGAGTGAGAGAGTGTGTGGGTGAGTGAGAGTGTGTGTGAATGAGTGAGAAAGTTTGTGTGTGTGAAAGAATGAGTGTGTGGGTGAGTGAGAGAGTGTGTGCGTGAGTGAGAGAGTGTGTGTGAGTGTGAGTGAGTGAGTGGTTGAGTGAGAGAGAGTGTGTGAGTGAGTGAGAGAGTGTATGTGAGTGAGAGAGTGTGTGTGAATGTGAGTGTGTGCTTGAGTGAGTGAGAGAGTGTGTGTGTGTGTGTGAGAGTGTGTGTGTGGGTGAGTGAGAGTGTGTGCGGGTGAAAGTGTGTGTGAGTGAGTGAGAGAGTGTGTATGCGAGTGAGAGTGTGTGTGTGAGTGAGTGAGAGTGTGTGAGTGAGAGTGTGTGTCAGTGAGTGAGAGTGTGAGTGAGGGTATGAGTGTGAATGAGTGAGAGTGAGAGAGTGAATGTGTGAGTGTGAGTGCGTGTGTGAGTATGAGTGTGTGCTTGAGTGAGTGAGAGAGTGTGTGTGTGAGTGAGTGGAAGTGAGAGTGTGAGTGACAGTGTGAGTGAGAGAGTGTGTGTGTGAGTGAGAGTGTTACTGAGTGAGCGTGAGTGTGAGAGCGGGTGTGTGTGTGAGAGAGTGAAAGAAAGTGTATGTGTGAATGAGTGAGAGTGTGAGTGAGAGTGTGTGTGAGTGAGAGAAAATGTGTGTGAGTGAGTATGAGGGTGTGTGAAAGAATGTATGTGAGTGAGAGCGTGTGTATGTGTGTGAGTGAGTGAGTGTGTGGGTGAGTGAGAGAGTGTGTGTGTGAGTGAGAGTGTGAGTGAGTGAGAGAGTATGTGTGACTGAGAGTGTGTGCGAGTGAGTGAGAATGTGTGTACGAGTGAGAGTGTGTGTGAGTGAGTGAGAGTGTTTGAGTGTGTGAAAGAGAGAGTGTGTGGGTGAGTGAGAGAGTGTGTGGGTGAGTGAGAGAGTGTGTGTGAGTGTGAGTGAGTGAGTGGTTGAGTGAGAGAGTGTGTGTGAGTGAGTGAGAGAGTGTGTGTGAGTTAGTGAGAGAGTGTGCGTGTGAGTGGGTGCGATTGAGTGTATGAGTGAGACTATGTGTGTGTGAGTGAGAGTATGGGTGTATGAGGGAGAGTGTGTGTATGAGTGAGAGTGTGTGTGTGTGAGTGAGAGGGAGTGAGAGTGTGAGTGAGAATGTGTGGGTGAGTGAGAGAGTGAGTGTGAATGAGTGAGCGAGTGTGTGTGAGTGAGAGTGTGTGTGTGAGTGAGAGAGTGTGTGTGAATGTGAGTGTGTGCTTGAGTGAGTGAGAGTGTGTGTGTGTGAGAGTGTGTGTGTGGGTGAGTGAGAGTGTGTGCGAGTGAAAGTGTGTGTGAGTGAGTGAGAGAGTGTGTATGCGAGTGAGAGTGTGAGTGAGTGAGAGAGTATGTGTGACTGAGAGTGTGTGCGAGTGAGTGAGAGTGTGTGTACGAGTGAGAGTGTGTGTGAGTGAGTGAGAGTTTGTGTGTGTGAAAGAGAGAGTGTGTGGGTGAGTGAGAGAGTGTGTGTGTGAGTGAGTGAGAGCGTGTGTGTGTGTGTGTGAGTGAGTGAGTGTGTGGGTGAGTGAGCGAATGTGTGTGTGAGTGAGAATGTGAGTGAGTGAGAAAATATGTGTGTGAGTGAGAGAGTATGTGGGTGAGTGAGAGAGTGTGTGAGTGAGTGAGAGAGTGTGTGTGTGTGCGAGTGTGTGAGTGGTTGAGTGAGAGATGGTGTGTGAGTGTGAGCTTAAGTGAGTGAGAGAGTGTGTGCGTGTGAATGGGGGTGTGAGTGAGTGTGTAAAAGAGTGTGTATGAGTGAGAGAATGTGTGTGTGAGTGAGAGAGTGTGTCTCTGAAAGAGTGTCTGTGTGGGTGAGTGAGAATGTGTGTGTGAGTGAGAGAGTGTGTATGAGTGAGAGAGTGTCTGAGTGAGGGTGTGTGTTTGTGGGAGTGAGAATGTGTGTGAGTGAGTGAGAGTGTGTGTGTGAGTGAGAGTGTGTGTGTGGGTGAGTGAGAGTGAGTGAGTGAGTGAGAGTGTGTGTGTATGAGTGAGAGTGTGTGAGTGAGTGTGTGTGTGTATGAGTGAGAGTGTGTGTGTGAGTGAGTGTGTGAGAATGTGTGTGTGTGAGAGTGTGTGTGTGAGTGCAGCGAGTGTGAGTGAGAGAGGGTGTGTGTGAGTGAGAGTGTGTGTGGGTGAGTGAGAGAGTGTGTGGGTGTGTGTGTGTGTGAGTGAGTGAGTGAGTGTGTGGGTGAGTGAGAGAGTGTGTGAGTGAGTGAGTGTGTGGGCGAGTGAGAGAATGTGTGTGCGCGTGAGAGTGTGAGTGAGTGAGAGACTATGTGTGTGAGTGAGAGAGTGTCTGTGTGAGTGAGAGTGTGTGTGTGAGTGAGTGAGAGAGTGTGTGTGTGAATGAGAGTGTGTGTGTGAGTGTGAGAGAGTGTGTGTGAAAGAGTGTGTGTGTGAAAGATTGTGTGGCTGAGTGAGAGAGTGTGTGTGTGTGTGTGTGAGTGCGTGAGTGTGAATGTGTGTGTGTGACTAAGAGTGTGTGAGTGAGAGTGCGTGTGTATATGAGTGAGGGTGTGTGTGAGTGAGTGAGAGTGTTACCGAGTGTGTGTGTGAGTAAGTGTGTGTGTGGGTGAGTGAGAGAGTGTGTGGGTGTGTGTGTGTGAGTGTGTGGGTGAGTGAGAGAGTGTGTGAGTGAGTGAGTCTGTGGTCGAGTGAGAGAATGTGTGTGTGCGTGAGAGTGTGAGTGAGTGAGAGAGTGTGTGTGTGAGCGAGAGTGTGTGTGTGAGTGAGTGAGAGAGTGTGTGTGTGAATGAGAGTGTGTGTGAGTGAGTGAGAGTGTGAGTGAGGGTGTGTGTGTGAGTTAGTGACAGTGAGAGAGTCTGTGTGTGAGTGTGTGTGTTAGTGTGAGTGTGTGCTTGAGTGAGCGAGAGAGTGTGTGTGTGGGTGAGTGAGTGTGTGTGTGTGAGTGAGTGAGTGGTTGAGTGAGAGAGTGTGTGTGTGAGTGAGATTGAGTGAGAGTGTGAGTGAGAGTGTGTGTTTGAGTGAGTGAGAGTGTGTGAGTGAGTGAGAGTGTGTGTGTATGAGTGAGAGTGTGTGTGAGTGACAGTGTGAGTGAGAGAGTCTGTGTGTGTGAGAGTGAGAGTGTGTGTGAGTGAGAGTGTGTGGGTGAGTGAGAGAGTGTGTGTGAGTGAGAGAATAGGTGTGTGAGTGAGAGAATATGTGGGTAAGTGAGAGAGTGTGTGGGTGAGTGAGAGAGTGTGTGTGTGAAAGTGTGTGCGTGGGTGAGTGAGAGAGAGTGAGTGTGTGAGTGAGTGAGTGTGTGAGTGAGTGAGTGAGAGAATAGGTGTGTGAGTGAGAGAATAGGTGTGTGAGTGAGAGAATATGTGGGTAAGTGAGAGAGTGTGTGGGTGAGTGAGAGAGTGTGTGTGTGTGAGTGAGTGAGTGTGTGGGTGAGTGAGAGTGTGTGTGAGTGAGAGAAAATGTGTGTGAGTGAGTATGAGGGTGTGTGAAAGAATGTGTGTGAGTGAGTGAGAGCGTGTGTATGTGTGTGAGTGAGTGAGTGTGTGGGTGAGTGAGAGAGTGTGTGTGTGAGTGAGAGTGTGAGTGAGTGAGAGAGTATGTGTGACTGAGAGTGTGTGCGAGTGAGTGAGAGTGTGTGTGTGAGTGTGAGTGAGTGAGAGGTTGAGTGCGAGAGTGTGTGTGAGTGAGTGAGAGAGTGTGTGTGAGTTAGTGAGAGAGTGTGCGTGTGAGTTGGTGCGATTGAGTGTATGAGTGTGACTATGTGTGTGTGAGTGAGAGTATGGGTGTATGAGGGAGAGTGTGTGTATGAGTGAGAGTGTGTGTGTGAGTGAGAGGGAGTGAGAGTGTGAGTGAGAATGTGTGGGTGAGTGAGAGAGTGAGTGTGAATGAGTGAGCGAGTGTGTGTGAGTGAGAGTGTGTGCGTGAGTGAGAGAGTGTGTGTGAATGTGAGTGTGTGCTTGAGTGAGTGAGAGTGTGTGTGTGTGTGTGTGAGAGTGTGTGTGTGTGTGAGAGTGTGTGCGAGTGAAAGTGTGTGTGAGTGAGTGAGAGAGTGTGTATGCGAGTGAGAGTGTGTGTGTGAGTGAGTGAGAGTGTGTGAGTGAGAGTGTGTGTCAGTGAGTGAGAGTGTGAGCGAGGCTGTGTGTGTGAGTGCGTGAGAGTGAGAGAGTGTGTGTGTGAGTGAGAGTGTGTGTGTGAGTGAGTGAGTGGTTGAGTGAGAGAGTGTGTGTGTGAGTGCGAAGGAGTGAGAGTGTGAGTGAGAGTGTGTGTGCGAGTGAGTGAGAGTGTGTGAGTGAGAGTTTGTGCGTGTATGAGTGAGAGGGTGTGTGTGAGTGAGGGTGTGAGTGAGAGAGTGTGTTTGTGAGTGATAGTGTGTGTGAGTGAGTGTGTGAGAAAGTGTGTGTGTGCGAAAGAGTGTGTGTGTGTGAGTGAGTGAGAGAGTGTGTGTGTGAGTGTGTCAGTGAGTGTGTGTGTGCGTGTGAGTGAGTGAGTGTGTGGGTGAGTGAGAGAGTATGTGGGTGAATGAGAGTGTGTGGGTGAGTGAGAGAGTGTGTGTGTGAGTGAGAGTGTGAGTGAGTGAGAGACTATGTGTGTGAGTGAGAGAGTGTCTGTGTGAGTGAGAGTGTGTGTGTGAGTGAGTGAAAGAGTGTGTGTGTGAATGAGAGTGTGTGGGTGAGTGAGAGAGTGTGTGGGTGTGTGTGTGTGAGTGAGTGAATGATTGTGTGGGTGAGTGAGAGAGTGTGTGGGTGTGTGTGTGAGTGAGTGAGTGTGTGGGTGAGTGAGAGAGTGTGTGAGTGAGTGAGTGTGTGGGCGAGTGAGAGAATGTGTGTGTGTGTGAGTGAGAGAGTGTGTGTGTGAGTGTGTCGGTGATTGTGTGTGTGTGTGTGAGTGAGTGAGTGTGTGGGTGAGTGAGAGAGTATGTGGGTGGGTGTGTGTGAGTGAGAGAGTGTGGGTGTGAATGAGAGTGTGTGGGTGAGTGAGAGAGTGTGTGTGTGAGTGAGAGTGCGAGTGAGTGTGAGACTATGTGTGTGAGTGAGAGAGTGTCTGTTTGAGTGAGAGTGTGTGTGTGAGTGAGTGACAGAGTGTTTGTGTGAATGAGAGTGTGTGTGTGAGTGTGTGTGAGTGTGTGCTTGAGTAAATGAGAGAGTGTGTGTGTGAATGAGAGTGTGTGTGATGAGTGAGATTGTGTGTGAGTGTGAGTGAGAGTGTGTGTGGGTGAGTGAGTGAGTGTGTGGGTGAGAGAGAATTTGTGTGTGTGAAAGAGTGAGTGTGTGGGTGAGTGAGAGAGTGTGTGGGTGAGTGAGAGTGTGTGTGAATGAGTGAGAGAGTTTGTGTGTGTGAAAGAGTGAGTGTGTGGATGAGTGAGAGAGTGTGTGCGTGAGTGAGAGAGTGTGTGTGAGTGTGAGTGAGTGAGTGGTTGAGTGAGAGAGAGTGTGTGAGTGAGTGAGAGAGTGTATGTGAGTGAGAGAGTGTGTGTGAATGTGAGTGTGTGCTTGAGTGAGTTAGAGAGTGTGTGTGTGTGTGTGAGAGTGTGTGTGTGGGTGAGTGAGAGTGTGTGCGAGTGAAAGTGTGTGTGAGTGAGTGAGAGAGTGTGTGTGCGAGTGAGAGTGTGTGTGTGAGTGAGTGAGAGTGTGTGAGTGAGAGTGTGTGTCAGTGAGTGAGAGTGTGAGTGAGGGTATGAGCGTGAGTGAGTGAGAGTGAGACAGTGAATGTGTGAGTGTGAGTGCGTGTGTGAGTATGAGTGTGTGCTTGAGTGAGTGAGAGAGTGTGTGTGTGAGTGAGTGGAAGTGAGAGTGTGAGTGACAGTGTGAGTGAGAGAGTGTGTTTGTGAGTGAGAGTGTTACTGAGTGAGCGTGAGTGTGAGAGCGGGTGTGTGTGTGAGAGAGTGAAAGAAAGTGTATGTGTGAATGAGTGAGAGTGTGAGTGAGAGTGTGTGTGAGTGAGAGAAAATGTGTGTGAGTGAGTATGAGGGTGTGTGAAAGAATGTATGTGAGTGAGTGAGAGCGTGTGTATGTGTGTGAGTGAGTGAGTGTGTGGGTGAGTGAGAGAGTGTGTGTGTGAGTGAGAGTGTGAGTGAGTGAGACAGTATGTGTGACTGAGAGTGTGTGCGAGTGAGTGAGAGTGTGTGTACGAGTGAGAGTGTGTGTGAGTGAGTGAGAGAGTTTGAGTGTGTGAAAGAGAGAGTGTGTGGGTGATTGAGAGAGTGTGTGGGTGAGTGAGAGAGTTTGTGTGTGTGAAAGAGTGAGTGTGTGGGTGAGTGAGAGAGTGTGTGGGTGAGTGAGAGTGTGTGTGAATGAGTGAGAGAGTTTGTGTGTGTGAAAGAGTGAGTGTGTGGGTGAGTGAGAGAGTGTGTGCGTGAGTGAGAGAGTGTGTGTGAGTGTGAGTGAGTGAGTGGTTGAGTGAGAGAGAGTGTGTGAGTGAGTGAGAGAGTGTGTGTGAGTGAGAGAGTGTGTGTGAATGTTAGTGTGTGCTTGAGTGAGTGAGAGTGTGTGTGTGTGTGTGAGAGTGTGTGTGTGGGTGAGTGAGAGTGTGTGCGAGTGAAAGCGTGTGTGAGTGAGTGAGAGAGTGTGTATGCGAGTGAGAGTGTGTGTGTGAGTGAGTGAGAGTGTGTGAGTGAGAGTGTGTGTCAGTGAGTGAGAGTGTGAGTGAGGGTATTAGTGTGAGTGAGTGAGAGTGAGAGAGTGAATGTGTGAGTGTGAGTGCGTGTGTGAGTATGAGTGTGTGCTTGAGTGAGTGAGAGATTGTGTGTGTGAGTGAGTGGAAGTGAGAGTGTGAGAGTGTGTGTGTGAGTGAGAGTGTTACTGAGTGAGCGTGAGTGTGAGAGCGGGTGTGTGTGTGAGAGAGTGAATGAAAGTGTATGTGTGAATGAGTGAGAGTGTGAGTGAGAGTGTGTGTGAGTGAGAGTGTGAGTGAGAGTGTGTGTGTGAGTGAGATTGTGTGTGTGAGTGAGAATGTGTGTGTGAATGAGTGAGAGTGTGTGTGAGTGAGTGAGAGTGTTACTGAGTGAGTGTGAGTGTGAGAGCGGGTGTGTGTGTGTGAGAGCGAATGAAAGTGTATGTGTGAATGAGTGAGAGTGTGAGTGAGAGTGTGTGTGAGTGAGAGTGTGAGTGAGAGTGTGCGTGTGAGTGAGATTGTGTGTGCTTATGAGTGAGAGTGTGTGTGTGTGTGAGTGTGTGTGTGTGAGTGTGTGAGAGTGTGTGTGAGAGAGTGAGTGAGAGTGTGTGTGTGACTGAGTGAGAGTGTGAGTGAGAGTGTGTGTGAGTGTGAGTGAGTCTGAGTGAGTGAGAGTGTGTGTGTATGAGTGAGAGTGTGTGTGTGAGTGAGAGAGATGTGTGTGTGTGCTTGAGTGAGTGATGAATTTGTGTGTGAGTGAGAGTGTATGTGAGTGAGTGAGAGAGTGTGTGTGTGTGACAGAGTGAGTGTGTGGGTGAGTGAGAGAGGGTGTGTGTGAGTTAGCGTGTGTGTGAGTGAGTGAGTGTGAGTGATAGTGTGTGTGAGTGAGTGAGAGAGTGTGTGTGTGTGTGTGTGAGTGTGTGCTTGAGTGACTGAGAGAGTGTATGTGTGTGAATGAAAGTGTGTGTGCATGAGAGAGTGTGTGTGTGTGAAAGAGTGAGTGTGTGGGTGAGTGAGAGAGTGTTTGTGAGTGAGAGTGAGTGAGAGTGTGTGTGAGAGTGTGAGTGTGTGAGAGTGTGTGTGTCAGAGTGTGTGTGTCAGAGTCTGTGTGTGTATGAGTGAGAGAGTGTTTGTGTGAGTAATAATATGAGTTTGAGTGTGTGTGAGAGTGTGTGTGCATGAGTGAGAGTTTGTATGTGTGAGTAAGAATGTGATTGAGAGTGTGTGTGAGTGACTGAGAGTGTGTGTGTGTGTGTGTGAGAGCGTGAGTGAAAATATGTGTGAGTGACTGAGAGTATGAGTGAGAGTGTGTGTGAATGTGAGTGAGAGTGTGCGTGTGAGTGAGTGAGAGTGTGTGTGTGTATGAGAGAGTGTGTGTGTGTGACTGAGTGTGTGCGAGTGAGTGAGAGTGTGTGTGTGTAAGAGCGAGAATGTGTGTGTGTGAATGAGTGTGTGAGAGAGTGAGTGTGAGTGTGTGCTTGAGTGAGTGAGAGAGTGTGTGTGTGTGAATGAGTTTGTGGTGAGTGACGGAGTGTGTGTGTGTGAGTGAGAGTTGAGTGAGTGAGAGAATGTGTGAGTGAGTGAGAGAATGAGTGTGTATGCGAGTGAGAGTGTGTGCGTGAGTGAGTGAGAGTGTGAGTGAGGGTACGAGTGTGAGTGAGTGAGAGTGATAGAGTGTATGTGTGAGTGTGAGTGTGTGTGTGAGTGTGAGTGTGTGCTTGAGTGAGTGAGAGAGTGTGTGTGAGTGAGTGGGAGTGAGAGTGTGAGAGAGTGTGTGTGTGTGAGTGAATGAGTGTGTGGGTGAGTGTGAGATTGTGTGTGTGTGAGTGAATGAGTGTGTGGGTGGTTGAGAGAGTGGGTGTGTGTGAGTGTGTGGCTGAGTGAGAGAGTGTGTGTGTGAGTGAGTGAGAGAGTGTGTGTGTGAGTGAGTGAGTGTGTGGGTGAGTGAGAGAGTGTGTGTGTGTGAGTGAGTGAGAGAAAATGTGCGTGAGTGGGAGAGTGTGTGGGTGAGTGAGAGTGTGTGAGTGAGAGTGTGTGTGTGTGTTAGTGAGAGAGAGTGCGTGTGAGTGGGTGCGAATGAGTGCATGAGTGAGAGTGTGTGTATGAGTGAGAGTATGTGTGTATGAGAGAGAGTGTGTGTATGAGTGAGAGTGTGTGTTTGTGAGAGAGAGAGTGAGTGCGCGTGTGAGAGGGTGAGTGGTTGAGTGAGAGAGTGTGTGTGAGTGAGTGAGAGAGTGTGTGTGAGTGAGTGAGAGAGTGTGCGTGTGAGTGAGTGCGAGTGAGAGTGTGAGTGAGAGTGTGTGTGTGTGTTAGTGAGTGAGAGAGTGAGTGTGTGTGAGTGAGAGTGTGTGTGTGTGTGAGTGAGTGTGTGAGTGTATGTGAGTGAGTGAGAGTGTAACTGAGAGGTGTGTGTGAGTGAGTGAGAGTGTGTGTGTGTGTGTGAAAGAGTGAGTGTGTGGGTGAGTGAGAGAGTGTGTGTGTGAGTGACAGTGTGTGTGAGTGACTGAGAGTGTGTGTGTGTGCAAGAGTGTATGTGTGAAAGAGTGTGTGTGTGTGAGCGAGAGAGTGTATGAGTGAGTGTGTCTGTGTATGAGTGAGGGTGTGTGTGTGAGTGAGTGAGAGTGTTACTGAGTGTGTGTGAGTGACTGAGAGTGTGTGTGTGAAAGAGTCAGTGTGTGGGTGAGTGAGAGAGTGTGTGTGTGAGTGAGAGTGTGTGTGAGTGAGTGAGCGTGTGAGAAAGTGTGTGTGTGTGTGAGTGAGTGAGTGTGGGTGAGTGAGAGAGTGTGTGAGTGAGAGAATGTGTGTGTGAGTGAGAGAGTGTCTGTGTGAGTGAGAGAGTGTGTGTGAGTGTGTGCTTGAGTGAGTGAGAGAGTGTGTATGTGTGAATGAGAGTGTGTGAGAGTGAGTGAGAGAGTGTGTGAGTGAGTGAGAGTGTGTGTGTGAGTGAGAGTGTGTGTGGGTGAGTGAGAGTGTGTGTGGGTGTGTGTGTGTGTGAGTGAGTGAGTGAGTGTGGTGGTGAGTGAGAGAGTGTGTGAGCGAGTGAGTCTGTGGGCGAGTGAGAGAATGTGTGTGCGCGTGAGAGTGTGAGTGAGTGAGAGACTATGTGTGTGAGTGAGAGAGTGTCTGTGTGAGTGAGAGTGTGTGTGTGAGTGAGTGAGAGAGTGTGTGTGTGAATGAGAGTGTGTGTGTGAGTGTGAGAGAGTGTATGTGAAAGAGTGTGTATGTGAAATATTGTGTGGCTGAGTGAGAGAGTGTGTGTGTGTGTGAGTGAGTGTGAGTGTGTGTGTGTGACTAAGAGTGTGTGAGTGAGAGTGTGTGTGTGTATGAGTGAGGGTGTGTGTGAGTGAGTGAGAGTGTTACCGAGTGTGTGTGTGAGTAAGTGTGTGTGTGGTTGAGTGAGAGAGTGTGTGAGTGTGTGTGTGTGAGTGTGTGGGTGAGTGAGAGAGTGTGTGAGTGAGTGAGTCTGTGGTCGAGTGAGAATGTGTGTGTGCGTGAGAGTGTGCGTGTGAGTGAGTGAGAGAGTGTGTGTGTGAATGAGAGTGTGTGTGAGTGAGTGAGAGTGTGAGTGAGGGTGTGTGTGTGAGTTAGTGACAGTGAGAGGGTCTGTGTGTGAGTGTGTGTGTTAGTGTGAGTGTGTGCTTGAGTGAGCGAGAGAGTGTGTGTGTGGGTGAGTGAGTGTGTGTGTGTGAGTGAGTGAGTGGTTGAGTGATAGAGTGTGTGTGTGAGTGAAAGTGAGTGAGAGTGTGAGTGAGAGTGTGTGTTTGAGTGAGTGAGAGCGTGTGAGTGAGTGAGTGTGTGGGTGAGTGAGAGAGTGTGTGTGTGAGTGAGAATGTTAGTGAGTGAGAGAATATGTGTGTGAGTGAGAGAGTATGTGGGTGAGTGAGAGAGTGTGTGAGTGAGTGAGAGACTATGTGTGTGAGTGAGAGAGTGTGTGCGTGTGAAAGAATGTGTGTGTGGGTGAGTGAGAGAGTGTGTGGGTGAGTGAGAGAGTGTGTGTGTGTGCGGGTGTGTGAGTGGTTGAGTGAGAGAGTGTGTGTGAGTGTGTACTTCAGTGAGTGATGAATTTGTCTGTGTGAGTGAGAGTGTGTGTGAATGAGTGAGAGAGTGTGTGTGAGTGTGAGTGTGTGCTGAGTGAGTGAGAGTATGTGTGTGAATGAGAGTGTGTGTGAATGAGTGAGAGTGCGAGAGACAGAGTTTTTGTAAGTGACAGAGAGAAGGTGTGTGAGTGTGAGCTTAAGTGAGTGAGAGAGTGTGTGCGTGTGAATGGGGATGTGAGTGAGTGTGTAAAAGAGTGTGTGTGAGTGAGAGAATGTGTGTGTGAGTGAGAGAGTGTGTCTCTGAAAGAGTGTCTGTGTGGGTGAGTGAGAATGTGTGTGTGAGTGAGAGAGTGTGTATGAGTGAGAGAGTGTCTGAGTGAGGGTGTGTGTTTGTGTGAGTGAGAATGTGTGTGAGTGAGTGAGAGTGTGTGTGTGAGTGAGAGTGTGTGTGTGGGTGAGTGAGAGTGAGTGAGTGTGTGAGTGAGAGTGTGTGTGTATGAGTGAGAGTGTGTGAGTGAGAGTGTGTGTGTATGAGTGAGAGTGTGTGTGTGAGTGAGTGTGTGAGAATGTGTGTGTGTGAGAGTGTGTGTGTGAGTGCAGCGAGTGTGAGTGAGAGAGTGTGTGTGTGAGTGAGAGTGTGTGTGGGTGAGTGAGTGAGTGTGTGGGTGAGTGAGAGAGTGTGTGTGTGTGAGTGAGTGAGAGAAAATGTGCGTGAGTGAGAGAGTGTGTGGGTGAGTGAGAGTATGTGAGTGAGAGTGTGTGTGTGTGTTAGTGAGAGAGAGTGCGTGTGAGTGGGTGCGAATGAGTGCATGAGTGAGAGTGTGTGTATGAGTGAGAGTATGTGTGTATGAGAGAGAGTGTGTGTATGAGTGAGAGTGTGTGTCTGTGAGAGAGAGAGAGAGTGCACGTGTGAGAGGGTGAGTGGTTGAGTGAGAGAGTGTGTGTGAGTGAGTGAGAGAGTGTGTGTGAGTGAGTGAGAGAGTGTGCGTGTGAGTGAGTGCGAGTGAGAGTGTGAGTGAGAGTGTGTGTGTGTGTTAGTGAGTGAGAGAGTGAGTGTGTGTGAGTGAGAGTGTGTGTGTGTGTGAGTGAGTGTGTGAGTGTATGTGAGTGAGTGAGAGTGTAACTGAGAGGTGTGTGTGAAAGAGTGAGTGTGTGGGTGAGTGAGAGAGTGTGTGTGTGAGTGACAGTGTGTGTGAGTGACTGAGAGTGTGTGTGTGTGCAAGAGTGTATGTGTTAAAGAGTGTGTGTGTGTGAGCGAGAGAGTGTATGAGTGAGTGTTTCTGTGTATGAGTGAGGGTGTGTGTGTGAGTGAGTGAGAGTGTTACTGAGTGTGTGTGAGTGACTGAGAGTGTGTGTGTGAAAGAGTCAGTGTGTGGGTGAGTGAGAGAGTGTGTGAGTGAGTGAGAGTGTGTGTGTGAGTGAGAGTGTGTGTGTGGGTGAGTGAGAGTGAGTGAGTGTGTGAGTGAGAGTGTGTGTGTATGAGTGAGAGTGTGTGAGTGAGTGTGTGTGTGTATGAGTGAGAGTGTGTGTGTGAGTGAGTGTGTGAGAATGTGTGTGTGTGAGAGTGTGTGTGTGAGTGCAGCGAGTGTGAGTGAGAGAGGGTGTGTGTGAGTGAGAGTGTGTGTGAGTGAGTGAGTGTGTGAGAAAGTGTGTGTGTGTGTGAGTGAGTGAGTGTGGGTGAGTGAGAGAGTGTGTGAGTGAGAGAATGTGTGTGTGAGTGAGAGAGTGTCTGTGTGAGTGAGAGAGTGTGTGTGAGTGTGTGCTTGAGTGAGTGAGAGATTGTGTATGTGTGAGAGTGTGTGAGAGTGAGTGAGAGAGTGTGTGAGTGAGTGAGAGTGTGTGTGTGAGTGAGAGTGTGTGTGTGGGTGGGTGAGAGTGAGTGAGTGTGTGAGTGAGATTGTGTGTGTATGAGTGAGAGTGTGTGTGTGATTGAGTGTGTGAGAATGTGTGTGTGTGAGAGTGTGTGTGTGAGTGCAGCGAGTGTGAGTGAGAGAGTGTGTGTGTGAGTGAGAGTGTGTGTGGGTGAGTGAGAGAGTGTGTGGGTGTGTGTGTGTGTGAGTGAGTGAGTGAGTGTGTGGGTGAGTGAGAGAGTGTGTGAGTGAGTGAGTGTGTGGGCGAGTGAGAGAGTGTGTGTGCGCGTGAGAGTGTGAGTGAGTGAGAGACTATGTGTGTGAGTGAGAGAGTGTCTGTGTGAGTGAGAGTGTGTGTGTGAGTGAGTGAGAGAGTGTGTGTGTGAATGAGAGTGTGTGTGTGAGTGTGAGAGAGTGTGTGTGAAAGAGTGTGTGTGTGAAATATTGTGTGGCTGAGTGAGAGAGTGTGTGTGTGTGTGAGTGAGTGTGAGTGTGTGTGTGTGACTAAGAGTGTGTGAGTGAGAGTGTGTGTGTGTATGAGTGAGGGTGTGTCTGAGTGAGTGAGAGTGTTACCGAGTGTGTGTGTGAGTAAGTGTGTGTGTGGGTGAGTGAGAGAGTGTGTGAGTGTGTGTGTGTGAGTGTGTGGGTGAGTGAGAGAGTGTGTGAGTGAGTGAGTCTGTGGTCGAGTGAGAATGTGTGTGTGCGTGAGAGTGTGTGTGTGAGTGAGTGAGAGAGTGTGTGTGTGAATGAGAGTGTGTGTGAGTGAGTGAGAGTGTGAGTGAGGGTGTGTGTGTGAGTTAGTGACAGTGAGAGGGTCTGTGTGTGAGTGTGTGTGTTAGTGTGAGTGTGTGCTTGAGTGAGCGAGAGAGTGTGTGTGTGGGTGAGTGAGTGTGTGTCTGTGAGTGAGTGAGTGGTTGAGTGATAGAGTGTGTGTGTGAGTGAAAGTGAGTGAGAGTGTGAGTGAGAGTGTGTGTTTGAGTGAGTGAGAGCGTGTGAGTGAGTGAGTGTGTGGGTGAGTGAGAGAGTGTGTGTGTGAGTGAGAATGTGAGTGAGTGAGAGAATATGTGTGTGAGTGAGAGAGTATGTGGGTGAGTGAGAGAGTGTGTGAGTGAGTGAGAGACTATGTGTGTGAGTGAGAGAGTGTGTGCGTGTGAACGAATGTGTGTGTGGGTGAGTGAGAGAGTGTGTGGGTGAGTGAGAGAGTGTGTGTGTGCGGGTGTGTGAGTGGTTGAGTGAGAGAGTGTGTGTGAGTGTGTACTTCAGTGAGTGATGAATTTGTCTTTGTGAGTGAGAGTGTGTGTGAATGAGTGAGAGAGTGTGTGTGAGTGTGAGTGTGTGCTGAGTGAGTGAGAGTATGTGTGTGAATGAGAGTGTGTGTGAATGAGTGAGAGTGCGAGAGACAGAGTTTTTGTAAGTGACAGAGAGAAGGTGTGTGAGTGTGAGCTTAAGTGAGTGAGAGAGTGTGTGCGTGTGAATGGGGATGTGAGTGAGTGTGTAAAAGAGTGTGTGTGAGTGAGAGAATGTGTGTGTGAGTGAGAGAGTGTGTCTCTGAAAGAGTGTCTGTGTGGGTGAGTGAGAATGTGTGTGTGAGTGAGAGAGTGTGTATGAGTGAGAGAGTGTCTGAGTGAGGGTGTGTGTTTGTGTGAGTGAGAATGTGTGTGAGTGAGTGAGAGTGTGTGTGTGAGTGAGAGTGTGTGTGTGGGTGAGTGAGAGTGAGTGAGTGTGTGAGTGAGAGTGTGTGTGTATGAGTGAGAGTGTGTGAGTGAGAGTGTGTGTGTATGAGTGAGAGTGTGTGTGTGAGTGAGTGTGTGAGAATGTGTGTGTGTGAGAGTGTGTGTGAGTGCAGCGAGTGTGAGTGAGAGAGTGTGTGTGTGAGTGAGAGTGTGTGTGGGTGAGTGAGAGAGTGTGTGGGTGTGTGTGTGTGTGAGTGACTGAGTGAGTGTGTGGGTAAGTGAGAGAGTGTGTGAGTGAGTGAGTGTGTGGGCGAGTGATAGAGTGTGTGTGCGCGTGAGAGTGTGAGTCAGTGAGAGACTGTGTGTGAGTGAGAGAGTGTGTGTGTGAGTGAGAGTGTGTGTGAGTGAGAGAGTGTGTGTATTTATGAGTGAGAGCGTGTGTGTGACTGAGAGTGTGTGCGAGTGAGTGAGAGTGTGTGTACGAATGAGAGTGTGTGTGTGAGTGAGTGAGAGAGTTTGTGTGTGTGAAAGAATGAGTGTGTGGGTGAGTGAGAGAGTGTGTGTGTGAGTGAGTGTGTGAGTGAGAGAGTGTGTATGTGAGTGAGAGTGTGTGTACAGTGAATGGTAGAACCCTCAAGAGTATTGACAGTTAGAGAGATCTTGGTGGACAGGTGCACAGGTCACTGAAAGGGGCAACACAGGTGGAGAAGATAGTCCAGAAGGCATACGGCATGCTTGCCTTCATTGGCCGGGGCATTGAGTATAAGAATTGGCAAGTCATGTTGGAGCTGTGTAGAAACTTAGTTTGGCCACACTTGGAGTATAGTGTTCAATTCTGGTCGCCACACTACCAGAAGGATGTGGAGGCTTTAGAGAGGGTGCAGAAGAGATTTACCAGAATGTTGCCTGGTATGGAGGGCATAAGCTATGAGGAGCGGTTGAATGAACTCGGTTTGTTCTCACTGGAACGAAGGAGGTCGAGGGGCGACCTGATAGAGGTCTACAAAATTATGAGGGGCATAGACAGAGTGGATAGTCAGAGGCTTTTCCCTGGGGTAGAGGGGTCAATTACTAGGGGGCATAGGTTTAAGGTGAGAGGGGCAAGGTTTAGAGTAGATGTACGAGGCACGTTTTTTTCGCAGAGGGTAGTGGGTGCCTGGAACTCGCTACCGGAGGAGGTGGTGGAAGCAGGGACGATAGTGACGTTAAGGGGCATCTTGACAAATACATGAATAGGATGGGAATAGAGGGATACGGAGCCAGGAAGTGTAGAAGATTGTAGTTTGGTCGGGCAGCATGGTCGGCACGGGCTTGGAGGGCCGAAGGGTCTGTTCAGGTGCTGTACACTTCTTTGTTCTTTGTTCATGGTGTGAGTGAGTGAGAGAGTGTGTGAGTGAGTGAGAGTGTGTGTGTTTGAAAGAGTGAGTGTGTGGGTGAGTGAGAGAGTGTGTGTGGGTGAGTGAGAGTGTGTGTGTGAGTGAGTGAGAGTGTGTGTTAGTGAGTGAGTGAGTGAGAGTGTGTGTGTGTGAGAGAGGGAGTAAAAGTGTATGTGAGTGAGTGAGAGTGTGTGTGTGGGTGAGTGAGTGAGAGTGTGTGAGTGAGTGAGAGTGTGTGAGTGAGTGAGAGAGTGTGTGAGTGAGTGAGAGTGTGTGTGTTTGAAAGAGTGAGTGTGTGGGTGAGTGAGAGAGTGTGTGTGGGTGAGTGAGAGTGTGTGTGTGAGTGAGTGAGAGTGTGTGTTAGTGAGTGAGTGAGTGAGAGTGTGTGTGTGTGAGAGAGGGAGTAAAAGTGTATGTGAGTGAGTGAGAGTGTGTGTGTGGGTGAGTGAGTGAGAGTGTGTGAGTGAGTGAGAGTGTGTGAGTGAGTGAGAGAGTGTGTGAGTGAGTGAGAGTGTGTGTGTTTGAAAGAGTGAGTGTGTGGGTGAGTGAGAGAGTGTGTGTGGGTGAGTGAGAGTGTGTGTGTGAGTGAGTGAGAGTGTGTGTTAGTGAGTGAGTGAGTGAGAGTGTGTGTGTGTGAGAGAGGGAGTAAAAGTGTATGTGAGTGAGTGAGAGTGTGTGTGTGGGTGAGTGAGTGAGAGTGTGTGAGTGAGTGAGAGTGTGTGAGCGAGTGAGAGAGTGTGTGTGGGTGAGTGAGTGAGAGTGTGTGAGTGAGTGAGAGTGTGTGAGTGAGTGAGAGAGTGTGTGTGGGTGAGTGAGTGAGAGTGTGTGAGTGAGTGAGAGTGTGTGAGTGAGTGAGAGTGTGTGTGTGGGTGAGTGAGTGAGAGTGTGTGAGTGAGTGAGAGTGTGTGAGTGAGTGAGAGAGTGTGTGTGTGAGAGAGGGAGTAAAAGTGTATGTGAGTGAGTGAGAGTGTGTGTGTGGGTGAGTGAGTGAGAGTGTGTGAGTGAGTGAGAGTGTGTGAGTGAGTGAGAGAGTGTGTGTGGGTGAGTGAGTGAGAGTGTGTGAGTGAGTGAGAGTGTGTGAGTGGGTGAGAGTGTGTGTGTGTGAGAGAGGGAGTAAAAGTGTATGTGAGTGAGTGAGAGTGTGTGTGTGGGTGAGTGAGTGAGAGTGTGTGAGTGAGTGAGAGTGTGTGAGTGAGTGAGAGAGTGTGTGTGGGTGAGTGAGTGAGAGTGTGTGAGTGAGTGAGAGTGTGTGAGTGAGTGAGAGTGTGTGTGTGTGAGAGAGGGAGTAAAAGTGTATGTGAGTGAGTGAGAGTGTGTGTGTGGGTGAGTGAGTGAGAGTGTGTGAGTGAGTGAGAGTGTGTGAGTGAGTGAGAGAGTGTGTGTGGGTGAGTGAGTGAGAGTGTGTGAGTGAGTGAGAGTGTGTGAGTGGGTGAGAGTGTGTGTGTGTGAGAGAGGGAGTAAAAGTGTATGTGAGTGAGTGAGAGTGTGTGTGTGGGTGAGTGAGTGAGAGTGTGTGAGTGAGTGAGAGTGTGTGAGTGAGTGAGAGAGTGTGTGTGGGTGAGTGAGTGAGAGTGTGTGAGTGAGTGAGAGTGTGTGAGTGAGTGAGAGTGTGTGTGTGTGAGAGAGGGAGTAAAAGTGTATGTGAGTGAGTGAGAGTGTGTGTGTGGGTGAGTGAGTGAGAGTGTGTGAGTGAGTGAGAATGTGTGAGTGAGTGAGAGTGTGTGTGTGTGAGAGGGTGAATGAAAGTGTGTGTGTGAGTGACTGAGAATGTGAGTGAGACTGTGTGTGAATGTGAGTGAGAGTGTGTGTGAGTGACTGAGCGTGTTTGTGTTTATGAGTGAGAGAGTGTGTGTGTGATTGAGAATGTGTGCGAGTGAGTGAGAGTGTGTGTGTGAGTGAGTGAGCGTGTTTGTGTTTATGAGTGAGAGAGTGTGTGTGTGACTCAGTGTGTGCGAGTGAGTGAGAGAGTGTGTGTATGAGCGAGAGTGAGAGAATAGGTGTGTGAGTGAGTATGTGGGTGTGTGAAAGTGTTTCTGTGAGTGAGTGAGAGCGTGTGTGTGTGTGTGTGTGAGTGAGTGAGTGTGTGGGTGAGTGAGCGAGTGTGTGTGTGAGTGAGAATGTGAGTGAGTGAGAAAATATGTGTGTGAGTGAGAGAGTATGTGGGTGAGTGAGAGAGTGTGTGAGTGAGTGAGAGAGTGTGTGTGTGTGCGAGTGTGTGAGTGGTTGAGTGAGAGATGGTGTGTGAGTGTGAGCTTAAGTGAGTGAGAGAGTGTGTGCGTGTGAATGGGGGTGTGAGTGAGTGTGTAAAAGAGAGTGTGTGAGTGAGAGAATGTGTGTGTGAGTGAGAGAGTGTGTCTCTGAAAGAGTGTCTGTGTGGGTGAGTGAGAATGTGTGTGTGAGTGAGAGAGTGTGTATGAGTGAGAGAGTGTCTGAGTGAGGGTGTGTGTTTGTGTGAGTGAGAATGTGTGTGAGTGAGTGAGAGTGTGTGTGTGAGTGAGAGTGTGTGTGTGGGTGAGTGAGAGTGAGTGAGTGAGTGACAGTGTGTGTGTATGAGTGAGAGTGTGTGAGTGAGTGTGTGTGTGTATGAGTGAGAGTGTGTGTGTGAGTGAGTGTGTGAGAATGTGTGTGTGTGAGAGTGTGTGTGTGAGTGCAGCGAGTGTGAGTGAGAGAGGGTGTGTGTGAGTGAGAGTGTGTGTGGGTGAGTGAGTGTGTGGGTGTGTGTGTGTGTGAGTGAGTGAGTGAGTGAGTGTGTGGGTGAGTGAGAGAGTGTGTGAGTGAGTGAGTGTGTGGGCGAGTGAGAGAATGTGTGTGCGCGTGAGAGTGTGAGTGAGTGAGAGACTATGTGTGTGAGTGAGAGAGTGTCTGTGTGAGTGAGAGTGTGTGTGTGAGTGAGTGAGAGAGTGTGTGTGTGAATGAGAGTGTGTGTGAGTGTGAGAGAGTGTGTGTGAAAGAGTGTGTGTGTGAAAGATTGTGTGGCTGAGTGAGAGAGTGTGTGTGTGTGTGTGAGTGCGTGAGTGTGAATGTGTGTGTGTGACTAAGAGTGTGTGAGTGAGAGTGCGTGTGTATATGAGTGAGGGTGTGTGTGAGTGAGTGAGAGTGTTACCGAGTGTGTGTGTGAGTAAGTGTGTGTGTGGGTGAGTGAGAGAGTGTGTGGGTGTGTGTGTGTGAGTGTGTGGGTGAGTGAGAGAGTGTGTGAGTGAGTGAGTCTGTGGTCGAGTGAGAGAATGTGTGTGTGCGTGAGAGTGTGAGTGAGTGAGAGACTATGGGCGAAATTCTCCCCCAACGGCGGGATGCCCGCCGACTGGCGCCAAAGCCGGCGCAAATCAGACGGGCATCGCGCCGGCAAAAAGGTGCGAAAGTCTCCGCATCTTTGGCGGCCTAGCCCCAACATTGAGGGGCTAGACCGACGCCGGAGGGATTTCCGCCCCGCCAGCTGGCGGAAATGGCGTTTGTTTCCCCGCCAGCTGGCGCGGAAATGCGGCGCATGCGCGGGAGCGTCAGCGGCCGCTGTCAGTTTCCCCGCGCATGCGCGGGAGCGTCAGCGGCCGCTGAAAGTTTCCCGCGCATGCGCAGTGGGGAGAGTCTCTTCCGCCTCTGCCATGGTGGAGGCCGTAGCGGAGGCGGAAGGGAAAGAGTGCCCCCACGGCACAGGCCCGCCCGCGGATCGGTGGGCCCCGATCGCGAGCCAGGCCACCGTGGGGGCACCCCCCGGGGTCAGATCGCCCCGCGCCCCCCCCAGGACCCCGGAGCCCGCCCACGCTGCCTGGTCCCGCCGGTAAATACCAGGTTTGATTTACGTCGGCGGGACAGGCAATTCCTGGGCGGGACTTCGGCCCATCCGGGCCGGAGAATCCAGCGGGGGGTCCCGCCAACCGGCGCGGCTGGATTCCCGCCCCCGCCCAATCTCCGGGAGCGGAGACTTCGGCGGGGGCGGGGGCGGGATTCACGGCGGCCAACGGCCATTCTCCGACCCGGCGGGGGGTCGGAGAATGACGCCCTATGTGTGTGTGAGAGAGTGTGTGTGTGAGCGAGAGTGTGTGTGTGAGTGAGTGAGAGAGTGTGTGTGTGAATGAGAGTGTGTGTGAGTGAGTGAGAGTGTGAGTGAGGGTGTGTGTGTGAGTTAGTGACAGTGAGAGAGTCTGTGTGTGAGTGTGTGTGTTAGTGTGAGTGTGTGCTTGAGTGAGCGAGAGAGTGTGTGTGTGGGTGAGTGAGTGTGTGTGTGTGAGTGAGTGAGTGGTTGAGTGAGAGAGTGTGTGTGTGTGTGAGTGAGATTGAGTGAGAGTGTGAGTGAGAGTGTGTGTTTGAGTGAGTGAGAGTGTGTGAGTGAGTGAGAGTGTGTGTGTATGAGTGAGAGTGTGTGTGAGTGACAGTGTGAGTGAGAGAGTCTGTGTGTGTGAGAGTGAGAGTGTGTGTGAGTGAGAGTGTGTGGGTGAGTGAGAGAGTGTGTGTGAGTGAAAGAATAGGTGTGTGAGTGAGAGAATATGTGGGTAAGTGAGAGAGTGTGTGGGTGAGTGAGAGAGTGTGTGTGTGAAAGTGTGTGCGTGGGTGAGTGAGAGAGAGTGTGAGTGTGTGAGTGAGTAAGTGTGTGAGTGAGTGAGTGAGAGAATAGGTGTGTGAGTGAGAGAATAGGTGTGTGAGTGAGAGAATATGTGGGTAAGTGAGAGAGTGTGTGGGTGAGTGAGAGAGTGTGTGTGTGTGAGTGAGTGAGTGTGTGGGTGAGTGAGTGTGTGTGTGAGTGAGAGAAAATGTGTGTGAGTGAGTATGAGGGTGTGTGAAAGAATGTGTGTGAGTGAGTGAGAGCGTGTGTATGTGTGTGAGTGAGTGAGTGTGTGGGTGAGTGAGAGAGTGTGTGTGTGAGTGAGAGTGTGAGTGAGTGAGTATGTGTGACTGAGAGTGTGTGCGAGTGAGTGAGAGTGTGTGTACGAGTGAGAGTGTGTGTGAGTGAGTGAGAGTGTTTGTGTGTGTGAAAGAGTGAGTGTGTGGGTGAGTGAGAGAGTGTGTGGGTGAGTGAGAGAGTGTGTGTGAGTGTGAGTGAGTGAGAGGTTGAGTGAGAGAGTGTGTGTGAGTGAGTGAGAGAGTGTGTGTGAGTTAGTGAGAGAGTGTGCGTGTGAGTGGGTGCGATTGAGTGTATGAGTGAGACTATGTGTGTGTGAGTGAGAGTATGGGTGTATGAGGGAGAGTGTGTGTATGAGTGAGAGTGTGTGTGTGAGTGAGAGGGAATGAGAGTGTGAGTGAGAATGTGTGGGTGAGTGAGAGAGTGAGTGTGAATGAGTGAGCGAGTGTGTGTGAGTGAGAGTGTGTGTGTGAGTGAGAGAGTGTGTGTGAATGTGAGTGTGTGCTTGAGTGAGTGAGAGTGTGTGTGTGTGTGTGTGTGAGAGTGTGTGTGTGGGTGAGTGAGAGTGTGTGCGAGTGAAAGTGTGTGTGAGTGAGTGAGAGAGTGTGTATGCGAGTGAGAGAGTGTGTATGCGAGTGAGAGTGTGTGTGTGAGTGAGTGAGAGTGTGTGAGTGAGAGTGTGTGTCAGTGAGTGAGAGTGTGAGCGAGGCTGTGTGAGTGAGTGCGTGAGAGTGAGAGAGTGTGTGTGTGAGTGAGAGTGTGTGTGTGAGTGAGTGAGTGGTTGAGTGAGAGAGTGAGTGTGTGAGTGAGAAGGAGTGAGAGTGTGAGTGAGAGTGTGTGTGTGAGTGAGTGAGAGTGTGTGAGTGAGTGAGAGTGTGTGCGTGTATGAGTGAGAGTGTGTGTGTGAGTGAGGGTGTGAGTGAGAGAGTGTGTTTGTGAGTGATAGTGTGTGTGAGTGAGTGAGTGTGTGAGAAAGTGTGTGTGTGCGAAAGAGTGTGTGTGTGTGAGTGAGTGAGAGAGTGTGTGTGTGAGTGTGTCAGTGAGTGTGTGTGTGCGTGTGAGTGAGTGAGTGTGTGGGTGAGTGAGAGAGTATCTGGGTGAATGAGAGTGTGTGGGTGAGTGAGAGAGTGTGTGTGTGAGTGAGAGTGTGAGTGAGTGAGAGACTATGTGTGTGAGTGAGAGAGTGTCTGTGTGAGTGAGAGTGTGTGTGTGAGTGAGTGAGGGAGTGTGTGTGTGAATGAGAGTGTGTGGGTGAGTGAGAGAGTGTGTGGGTGTGTGTGTGTGAGTGAGTGAGTGATTGTGTGGGTGAGTGAGATAGTGTGTGGGTGTGTGTGTGAGTGAGTGAGTGTGTGGGTGAGTGAGAGAGTGTGTGAGTGAGTGAGTGTGTGGGCGAGTGAGAGAATGTGTGTGTGTGTGAGTGAGAGAGTGTGTGTGTGAGTGTGTCGGTGATTGTGTGTAGGTGTGTGAGTGAGTGAGTGTGTGGGTGAGTGAGAGAGTATGTGGGTGGGTGTGTGTGAGTGAGAGAATGTGGGTGTGAATGAGAGTGTGTGGGTGAGTGAGAGAGTGTGTGTGTGAGTGAGAGTGCGAGTGAGTGTGAGACTATGTGTGTGAGTGAGAGAGTGTCTGTGTGAGTGAGAGTGTGTGTGTGAGTGAGTGACAGAGTGTTTGTGTGAATGAGAGTGTGTGTGTGAGTGTGTGTGAGTGTGTGCTTGAGTAAATGAGAGAGTGTGTGTGTGAATGAGAGTTTGTGTGATGAGTGAGATTGTGTGTGAGTGAGAGTGTGTGTGGGTGAGTGAGTGAGTGTGTGGGTGAGTGAGAGAGTGTGTGGGTGAGTGAGAGAGTGTGTGTGAGTGAGAGAATAGGTGTGTGAGTGAGAGAATATGTGGGTAAGTGAGAGAGTGTCTGTGTGAGTGAGAGTGTGTGTGTGAGTGAGTGAGAGAGTGTGTGTGTGAATGAGAGTGTGTGTGTGAGTGTGAGAGAGTGTGTGTGAAAGAGTGTGTGTGTGAAAGATTGTGTGGCTGAGTGAGAGAGTGTGTGTGAGTGCGTGAGTGTGAATGTGTGTGTGTGACCAAGAGTGTGTGAGTGAGAGTGCGTGTGTATATGAGTGAGGGTGTGTGTGAGTGAGTGAGAGTGTTACCGAGTGTGTGTGTGAGTAAGTGTGTGTGTGGGTGAGTGAGAGAGTGTGTGGGTGTGTGTGTGTGAGTGTGTGGGTGAGTGAGAGAGTGTGTGAGTGAGTGAGTCTGTGGTCGAGTGAGAGAATGTGTGTGTGCGTGAGAGTGTGAGTGAGTGAGAGACTATGTGTGTGAGTGAGAGAGTGTGTGTGTGAGCGAGAGTGTGTGTGTGAGTGAGTGAGAGAGTGCGTGTGTGAATGAGAGTGTGTGTGAGTGAGAGTGTGAGTGAGGGTGTGTGTGTGAGTTAGTGACAGTGAGAGAGTCTGTGTGTGAGTGTGTGTGTTAATGTGAGCGTGTGCTTGAGTGAGCGAGAGAGTGTGTGTGTGGGTGAGTGAGTGTGTGTGTGTGAGTGAGTGAGTGGTTGAGTGAGAGAGTGTGTGTGTGAGTGAGATTGAGTGAGAGTGTGAGTGAGAGTGTGTGTTTGAGTGAGTGAGAGTGTGTGAGTGAGTGAGAGTGTGTGTGTATGAGTGGGAGTGTGTGTGAGTGACAGTGTGAGTGAGAGAGTCTGTGTGTGTGAGAGTGAGAGTGTGTGTGAGTGAGAGTGTGTGGGTGAGTGAGAGAGTGTGTGTGAGTGAGAGAATAGGTGTGTGAGTGAGAGAATATGTGGGTAAGTGAGAGAGTGTGTGGGTGAGTGAGAGAGTGTGTGTGTGAAAGTGTGTGCGTGGGTGAGTGAGAGAGAGTGTGAGTGTGTGAGTGAGTGAGTGTGTGAGTGAGTGAGTGAGAGAATAGGTGTGTGAGTGAGAGAATAGGTGTTTGAGTGAGAGAATATGTGGGTAAGTGAGAGAGTGTGTGGGTGAGTGAGAGAGTGTGTGTGTGTGAGTGAGTGAGTGTGTGGGTGAGTGAGAGTGTGTGTGAGTGAGAGAAAATGTGTGTGAGTGAGTATGAGGGTGTGTGAAAGAATGTGTGTGAGTGAGTGAGAGCGTGTGTATGTGTGTGAGTGAGTGAGTGTGTGGGTGAGTGAGAGAGTGTGTGTGTGAGTGAGAGTGTGAGTGAGTGAGAGAGTATGTGTGACTGAGAGTGTGTGCGAGTGAGTGAGAGTGTGTGTACGAGTGAGAGTGTGTGTGAGTGAGTGAGAGAGTTTGTGCGTGTGAAAGAGTGAGTGTGTGGGTGAGTGAGAGAGTGTGTGGGTGAGTGAGAGAGTGTGTGTGAGAGTGAGTGAGTGAGAGGTTGAGTGAGAGAGTGTGTGTGAGTGAGTGAGAGAGTGTGTGTGAGTTAATGAGAGAGTGTGCGTGTGAGTGGGTGCGATTGAGTGTATGAGTGAGACTATGTGTGTGTGAGTGAGAGTATGGGTGTATGAGGGAGAGTGTGTGTATGAGTGAGAGTGTGTGTGTGAGTGAGAGGGAGTGAGAGTGTGAGTGAGAATGTGTGGGTGAGTGAGAGAGTGAGTGTGAATGAGTGAGCGAGTGTGTGTGAGTGAGAGTGTGTGCGTGAGTGAGAGAGTGTGTGTGAATGTGAGTGTGTGCTTGAGTGAGTGAGAGTGTGTGTGTGTGTGTGAGAGTGTGAGTGAGTGAGAGACTATGTGTGTGAGTGAGAGAGTGTGTGTGTGAGCGAGAGTGTGTGTGTGAGTGAGTGAGAGAGTGTGTGTGTGAATGAGAGTGTGTGTGAGTGAGTGAGAGTGTGAGTGAGGGTGTGTGTGTGAGTTAGTGACAGTGAGAGAGTCTGTGTGTGAGTGGGTGCGTTAGTGTGAGTGTGTGCTTGAGTGAGCGAGAGAGTGTGTGTGTGGGTGAGTGAGTGTGTGTGTGTGAGTGAGTGAGTGGTTGAGTGAGAGAGTGTGTGTGTGAGTGAGATTGAGTGAGAGTGTGAGTGAGAGTATGTGTTTGAGTGAGTGAGAGTGTGTGAGTGAGTGAGAGTGTGTGTGTATGAGTGAGAGTGTGTGTGAGTGACAGTGTGAGTGAGAGAGTCTGTGTGTGTGAGAGTGAGAGTGTGTGTGAGTGAGAGTGTGTGGGTGAGTGAGAGAGTGTGTGTGAGTGAGAGAATAGGTGTGTGAGTGAGAGAATATGTGGGTAAGTGAGAGAGTGTGTGGGTGAGTGAGAGAGTGTGTGTGTGAAAGTGTGTGCGTGGGTGAGTGAGAGAGAGTGTGAGTGTGTGAGTGAGTGAGTGTGTGAGTGAGTGAGTGAGAGAATAGGTGTGTGAGTGAGAGAATAGGTGTTTGAGTGAGAGAATATGTGGGTAAGTGAGAGAGTGTGTGGGTGAGTGAGAGAGTGTGTGTGTGTGAGTGAGTGAGTGTGTGGGTGAGTGAGAGTGTGTGTGAGTGAGAGAAAATGTGTGTGAGTGAGTATGAGGGTGTGTGAAAGAATGTGTGTGAGTGAGTGAGAGCGTGTGTATGTGTGTGAGTGAGTGAGTGTGTGGGTGAGTGAGAGAGTGTGTGTGTGAGTGAGAGTGTGAGTGAGTGAGAGAGTATGTGTGACTGAGAGTGTGTGCGAGTGAGTGAGAGTGTGTGTACGAGTGAGAGTGTGTGTGAGTGAGTGAGAGAGTTTGTGCGTGTGAAAGAGTGAGTGTGTGGGTGAGTGAGAGAGTGTGTGGGTGAGTGAGAGAGTGTGTGTGAGAGTGAGTGAGTGAGAGGTTGAGTGAGAGAGTGTGTGTGAGTGAGTGAGAGAGTGTGTGTGAGTTAATGAGAGAGTGTGCGTGTGAGTGGGTGCGATTGAGTGTATGAGTGAGACTATGTGTGTGTGAGTGAGAGTATGGGTGTATGAGGGAGAGTGTGTGTATGAGTGAGAGTGTGTGTGTGAGTGAGAGGGAGTGAGAGTGTGAGTGAGAATGTGTGGGTGAGTGAGAGAGTGAGTGTGAATGAGTGAGCGAGTGTGTGTGAGTGAGAGTGTGTGCGTGAGTGAGAGAGTGTGTGTGAATGTGAGTGTGTGCTTGAGTGAGTGAGAGTGTGTGTGTGTGTGTGTGTGAGAGTGTGTGTGTGTATGAGTGAGAGTGTGTGTGTGAGTGAGGGTGTGAGTGAGAGAGTGTGTTTGTGAGTGATAGTGTGTGTGAGTGAGTGAGTGTGTGAGAAAGTGTGTGTGTGCGAAAGAGTGTGTGTGTGTGAGTGAGTGAGAGAGTGTGTTTGTGAGTGTGTCAGTGAGTGTGTGTGTGCGTGTGAGTGAGTGAGTGTGTGGGTGAGTGAGAGAGTATGTGGGTGAATGAGAGTGTGTGGGTGAGTGAGAGAGTGTGTGTGTGAGTGAGAGTGTGAGTGAGTGAGAGACTATGTGTGTGAGTGAGAGAGTGTCTGTGTGAGTGAGAGTGTGTGTGTGAGTGAGTGAGGGAGTGTGTGTGTGAATGAGAGTGTGTGGGTGAGTGAGAGTGTGTGGGTGTGTGTGTGTGAGTGAGTGAGTGATTGTGTGGGTGAGTGAGAGAGTGTGTGGGTGTGTGTGTGAGTGAGTGAGTGTGTGGGTGAGTGAGAGAGTGTGTGAGTGAGTGAGTGTGTGGGCGAGTGAGAGAATGTGTGTGTGTGAGTGAGAGAGTTTGTGTGTGAGTGTGTCAGTGATTGTGTGTGTGTGTGTGAGTGAGTGAGTGTGTGGGTGAGTGAGAGAGTATGTGGGTGGGTGTGTGTGAGTGAGAGAGTGTGGGTGTGAATGAGAGTGTGTGGGTGAGTGAGAGAGTGTGAGTGAGAGTGCGAGTGAGTGTGAGACTATGTGTGTGAGTAAGAGAGTGTCTGTGTGAGTGAGAGTGTGTGTGTGAGTGAGTGACAGAGTGTTTGTGTGAATGAGAGTGTGTGTGTGAGTGTGTGCTTGAGTAAATGAGAGAGTGTGTGTGTGAATGAGAGTGTGTGTGATGAGTGAGATTGTGTGTGTGTGTGAGTGAGAGTGTGTGTGGGTGAGTGAGTGAGTGTGTGGGTGAGAGAGAGAGTGTGTGGGTGAGTGAGAGTGTGAGTGAGTGAGAGAGTATGTGTGACTGAGAGTGTGTGCGAGTGAGTGAGAGTGTGTGTACGAGTGAGAGTGTGTGTGAGTGAGTGAGAGAGTTTGTGTGTGTGAAAGAGTGAGTGTGTGGGTGAGTGAGAGAGTGTGTGGGTGAGTGAGAGAGTGTGTGTGAGTGTGAGTGAGTGAGAGGTTGAGTGAGAGAGTGTGTGTTAGTGAGTGAGAGAGTGTGTGTGAGTTAGTGAGAGAGTGTGCGTGTGAGTGGGTGCGATTGAGTGTATGAGTGAGACGATGTGTGTGTGAGTGAGAGTATGGGTGTATGAGGGAGAGTGTGTGTATGAGTGAGAGTGTGTGTGTGAGTGAGAGGGAGTGAGAGTGTGAGTGAGAATGTGTGGGTGAGTGAGAGAGTGAGTGTGAATGAGTGAGCGAGTGTGTGTGAGTGAGAGTGTGTGCGTGAGTGAGAGAGTGTGTGTGAATGTGAGTGTGTGCTTGAGTGAGTGAGAGTGTGTGTGTGTGTGTGTGAGAGTGTGTGTGTGGGTGAGTGAGAGTGTGTGCGAGTGAAAGTGTGTGTGAGTGAGTGAGAGAGTGTGTATGCGAGTGAGAGTGTGTGTGTGAGTGAGTGAGAGTGTGTGAGTGAGAGTGTGTGTCAGTGAGTGAGAGTGTGAGCGAGGCTGTGTGTGTCAGTGCGTGAGAGTGAGAGAGTGTGTGTGTGAGTGAGAGTGTGTGTGTGAGTGAGTGAGTGGTTGAGTGAAAGAGTGTGTGTGTGAGTGAGAAGGAGTGAGAGTGTGAGTGAGAGTGTGTGTGTGAGTGAGTGAGAGTGTGTGAGTGAGTGAGAGTGTGTGCGTGTATGAGTGAGAGTGTGTGTGTGAGTGAGGGTGTGAGTGAGAGAGTGTGTTTGTGAGTGATAGTGTGTGTGAGTGAGTGAGTGTGTGAGAAAGTGTGTGTGTGCGAAAGAGTGTGTGTGTGTGAGTGAGTGAGAGAGTGTGTGTGTGAGTGTGTCAGTGAGTGTGTGTGTGCGTGTGAGTGAGTGAGTGTGTGGGTGAGTGAGAGAGTATGTGGGTGAATGAGAGTGTGTGGGTGAGAGAGAGAGTGTGTGTGTGAGTGAGAGTGTGAGTGAGTGAGAGACTATGTGTGTGAGTGAGAGAGTGTCTGTGTGAGTGAGAGTGTGTGTGTGAGTGAGTGAGGGAGTGTGTGTGTGAATGAGAGTGTGTGGGTGAGTGAGAGAGTGTGTGGGTGTGTGTGTGTGAGTGAGTGAGTGATTGTGTGGGTGAGTGAGAGAGTGTGTGGGTGTGTGTGTGAGTGAGTGAGTGTGTGGGTGAGTGAGAGAGTGTGTGAGTGAGTGAGTGTGTGGGCGAGTGAGAGAATGTGTGTGTGTGAGTGAGAGAGTGTGTGTGTGAGTGTGTCGGTGATTGTGTGTGTGTGTGTGAGTGAGTGAGTGTGTGGGTGAGTGAGAGAGTATGTGGGTGGGTGTGTGTGAGTGAGAGAATGTGGGTGTGAATGAGAGTGTGTGGGTGAGTGAGAGAGTGTGTGTGTGAGTGAGAGTGCGAGTGAGTGTGAGACTATGTGTGTGAGTGAGAGAGTGTCTGTGTGAGTGAGAGTGTGTGTGTGAGTGAGTGACAGAGTGTTTGTGTGAATGAGAGTGTGTGTGTGAGTGTGTGTGAGTGTGTGCTTGAGTAAATGAGAGAGTGTGTGTGTGAATGAGAGTGTGTGTGATGAGTGAGATTGTGTGTGTGTGTGAGTGAGAGTGTGTGTGGGTGAGTGAGTGAGTGTGTGGGTGAGAGAGAGTTTGTGTGTGTGAAAGAGTGAGTGTGTGGGTGAGTGAGAGAGTGTGTGGGTGAGTGAGAGTGTGTGTGAATGAGTGAGAGAGTTTGTGTGTGTGAAAGAGTGAGTGTGTGGGTGAGTGAGAGAGTGTGTGCGTGAGTGAGAGAGTGTGTGTGAGTGTGAGTGAGTGAGTGGTTGAGTGAGAGAGAGTGTGTGAGTGAGTGAGAGAGTGTATGTGAGTGAGAGAGTGTGTGTGAATGTGAGTGTGTGCTTGAGTGAGTGAGAGAGTGTGTGTGTGTGTGTGAGAGTGTGTGTGTGGGTGAGTGAGAGTGTGTGCGAGTGAAAGTGTGTGTGAGTGAGTGAGAGAGTGTGTGTGCGAGTGAGAGTGTGTGTGTGAGTGAGTGAGAGTGTGTGAGTGAGAGTGTGTGTCAGTGAGTGAGAGTGTGAGTGAGGGTATGAGTGTGAGTGAGTGAGAGTGAGAGAGTGAATGTGTGAGTGTGAGTGCGTGTGTGAGTATGAGTGTGTGCTTGAGTGAGTGAGAGAGTGTGTGTGTGAGTGAGTGGAAGTGAGAGTGTGAGTGACAGTGTGAGTGAGAGAGTGTGTGTGTGAGTGAGAGTGTTACTGAGTGAGCGTGAGTGTGAGAGCGGGTGTGTGTGTGAGAGAGTGAAAGAAAGTGTATGTGTGAATGAGTGAGAGTGTGAGTGAGAGTGTGTGTGAGTGAGAGAAAATGTGTGTGAGTGAGTATGAGGGTGTGTGAAAGAATGTATGTGAGTGAGTGAGAGCGTGTGTATGTGTGTGAGTGAGTGAGTGTGTGGGTGAGTGAGAGAGTGTGTGTGTGAGTGAGAGTGTGAGTGAGTGAGAGAGTATGTGTGACTGAGAGTGTGTGCGAGTGAGTGAGAGTGTGTGTACGAGTGAGAGTGTGTGTGAGTGAGTGAGAGAGTTTGAGTGTGTGAAAGAGAGAGTGTGTGGGTGAGTGAGAGAGTGTGTGGGTGAGTGAGAGAGTGTGTGTGAGTGTGAGTGAGTGAGTGGTTGAGTGAGAGAGTGTGTGTGAGTGAGTGAGAGAGTGTGTGTGAGTTAGTGAGAGAGTGTGCGTGTGAGTGGGTGCGATTGAGTGTATGAGTGAGACTATGTGTGTGTGAGTGAGAGTATGGGTGTATGAGGGAGAGTGTGTGTATGAGTGAGAGTGTGTGTGTGAGTGAGAGGGAGTGAGAGTGTGAGTGAGAATGTGTGGGTGAGTGAGAGAGTGAGTGTGAATGAGTGAGCGAGTGTGTGTGAGTGAGAGTGTGTGTGTGAGTGAGAGAGTGTGTGTGAATGTGAGTGTGTGCTTGAGTGAGTGAGATTGTGTGTGTGTGTGAGAGTGTGTGTGTGGGTGAGTGAGAGTGTGTGCGAGTGAAAGTGTGTGTGAGTGAGTGAGAGAGTGTGTATGCGAGTGAGAGTGTGTGTGTGTGAGTGAGTGAGTGTGTGGGTGAGTGAGAGAGTGTGTGTGTGTGAGTGAGTGAGAGAAAATGTGTGTGAGTGAGAGAGTGTGTGGGTGAGAGAGAGTGTGTGAGTGAGAGTGTGTGTGTGTGTTAGTGAGAGAGAGTGCGTGTGAGTGGGTGCGAATGAGTGCATGAGTGAGAGTGTGTGTATGAGTGAGAGTATGTGTGTATGAGAGAGAGTGTGTGTATGAGTGAGAGTGTGTGTTTGTGAGAGAGAGAGAGAGTGCGCGTGTGAGAGGGTGAGTGGTTGAGTGAGAGAGTGTGTGTGAGTGAGTGAGAGAGTGTGTGTGAGTGAGTGAGAGAGTGTGCGTGTGAGTGAGTGCGAGTGAGAGTGTGAGTGAGAGTGTGTGTGTGTTAGTGAGTGAGAGAGTGAGTGTGTGTGAGTGAGAGTGTGTGTGTGTGTGTGTGTGTGCTTGAGTTACTGAGAGAGTGTATGTGTGTGAATGAAAGTGTGTGTGCATGAGAGAGTGTGTGAGTTTGAAAGAGTGAGTGTGCGGGTAAGTGAGAGAGTGTTTGTGAGTGAGAGTGTGTGTGTGTGTGAGTGAGTGTGTGAGTGTATGTGAGTGAGTGAGAGTGTAACTGAGAGGTGTGTGTGAGTGAGTGAGAGTGTGTGTGTGTGTGTGAAAGAGTGAGTGTGTGGGTGAGTGAGAGAGTGTGTGTGTGAGTGACAGTGTGTGTGAGTGAGTGAGAGTGTGTGTGTGTGAAAGAGTGTATGTGTGAAAGAGTGTGTGTGTGTGAGTTAGAGAGTGTGTGTGTGAGTGAGAGTGTGAGTGAGTGAGAGAGTATGTGTGACTGAGAGTGTGTGCGAGTGAGTGAGAGTGTGTGTACGAGTGAGAGTGTGTGTGAGTGAGTGAGAGAGTTTGTGTGTGTGAGAGAGTGAGTGTGTGGGTGAGTGAGAGAGTGTGTGGGTGAGTGAGAGAGTGTGTGTGAGTGTGAGTGAGTGAGAGGTTGAGTGAGAGAGTGTGTGTGAGTGAGTGAGAGAATGTGTGTGAGTTAGTGAGAGAGTGTGCGTGTGAGTGGGTGCGATTGAGTGTATGAGTGAGACTATGTGTGTGTGAGTGAGAGTATGGGTGTGTGAGTGAGAGTGTGTGTCAGTGAGTGAGAGTGTGAGCGAGGCTGTGTGTGTGAGTGCGTGAGAGTGAGAGAGTGTGTGTGTGAGTGAGAGTGTGTGTGTGAGTGAGTGAGTGGTTGAGTGAGAGAGTGAGTGTGTGAGTGAGAAGGAGTGAGAGTGTGAGTGAGAGTGTGTGTGTGAGTGAGTGAGAGTGTGTGAGTGAGTGAGAGTGTGTGCGTGTATGAGTGAGAGTGTGTGTGTGAGTGAGGGTGTGAGTGAGAGAGTGTGTTTGTGAGTGATAGTGTGTGTGAGTGAGTGAGTGTGTGAGAAAGTGAGTGTGTGCGAAAGAGTGTGTGTGTGTGAGTGAGTGAGAGAGTGTGTGTGTGAGTGTGTCAGTGAGTGTGTGTGTGCGTGTGAGTGAGTGAGTGTGTGGGTGAGTGAGAGAGTATGTGGGTAAATGAGAGTGTGTGGGTGAGTGAGAGAGTGTGTGTGTGAGTGAGAGTGTGAGTGAGTGAGAGACTATGTGTGTGAGTGAGAGAGTGTCTGTGTGAGTGAGAGTGTGTGTGTGAGTGAGTGAGGGAGTGTGTGTGTGAATGAGAGTGTGTGGGTGAGTGAGAGAGTGTGTGGGTGTGTGTGTGTGAGTGAGTGAGTGATTGTGTGGGTGAGTGAGAGAGTGTGTGGGTGTGTGTGTGAGTGAGTGAGTGTGTGGGTGAGTGAGAGAGTGTGTGAGTGAGTGAGTGTGTGGGCGCGTGAGAGAATGTGTGTGTGTGTGTGAGTGAGAGAGTGTGTGTGTGAGTGTGTCGGTGATTGTGTGTGTGTCTGTGAGTGAGTGAGTGTGTGGGTGAGTGAGAGAGTATGTGGGTGTGTGTGTGTGAGTGAGAGAGTGTGGGTGTGAATGAGAGTGCGTGGGTGAGTGAGAGAGTGTGTGTGTGAGTGAGAGTGCGAGTGAGTGTGAGACTATGTGTGTGAGTGAGAGAGTGTCTGTGTGAGTGAGAGTGTGTGTGTGAGTGAGTGACAGAGTGTTTGTGTGAATGAGAGTGTGTGTGTGAGTGTGTGTGAGTGTGTGCTTGAGTAAATGAGAGAGTGTGTGTGTGAATGAGAGTGTGTGTGATGAGTGAGATTGTGTGTGTGTGTGAGTGAGAGTGTGTGTGGGTGAGTGAGTGAGTGTGTGGGTGAGAGAGAGAGTGTGTGGGTGAGTGAGAGTGTGTGTGAGTGAGTGAGAGCGTGTGTATGTGTGTGAGTGAGTGAGTGTGTGGGTGAGTGAGAGAGTGTGTGTGTGAGTGAGAGTGTGAGTGAGTGAGAGAGTATGTGTGACTGAGAGTGTGTGCGAGTGACTGAGAGTGTGTGTACGAGTGAGAGTGTGTGTGAGTGAGTGAGAGAGTTTGTGTGTGTGAAAGAGTGAGTGTGTGGGTGAGTGAGAGAGTGTGTGGGTGAGTGAGAGAGTGTGTGTGAGTGTGAGTGAGTGAGAGGTTGAGTGAGAGAGTGTGTGTTAGTGAGTGAGAGAGTGTGTGTGAGTTAGTGAGAGAGTGTGCGTGTGAGTGGGAGCGATTGAGTGTATGAGTGAGACTATGTGTGTGTGAGTGAGAGTATGGGTGTATGAGGGAGAGTGTGTGTATGAGTGAGAGTGTGTGTGTGAGTGAGAGGGAGTGAGAGTGTGAGTGAGAATGTGTGGGTGAGTGAGAGAGTGTGTGTGAATGAGTGAGCGAGTGTGTGTGAGTGAGAGTGTGTGCGTGAGTGAGAGAGTGTGTGTGAATGTGAGTGTGTGCTTGAGTGAGTGAGAGTGTGTGTGTGTGTGTGTGAGAGTGTGTGTATGGGTGAGTGAGAGTGTGTGCGAGTGAAAGTGTGTGTGAGTGAGTGAGAGAGTGTGTATGCGAGTGAGAGTGTGTGTGTGAGTGAGTGAGAGTGTGTGAGTGAGAGTGTGTGTCAGTGAGTGAGAGTGTGAGCGAGGCTGTGTGTGTGAGTGCGTGAGAGTGAGAGAGTGTGTGTGTGAGTGAGAGTGTGTGTGTGAGTGAGTGAGTGGTTGAGTGAGAGAGTGTGTGTGTGAGTGAGAAGGAGTGAGAGTGTGAGTGAGAGTGTGTGTGTGAGTGATTGAGAGTGTGTGAGTGAGTGAGAGTCTGTGCGTGTATGAGTGAGAGTGTGTGTGTGAGTGAGGGTGTGAGTGAGAGAGTGTGTTTGTGAGTGATAGTGTGTGTGAGTGAGTGAGTGTGTGAGAAAGTGTGTGTGTGCGAAAGAGTGTGTGTGTGTGAGTGAGTGAGAGAGTGTGTGTGTGAGTGTGTCAGTGAGTGTGTGTGTGCGTGTGAGTGAGTGAGTGTGTGGGTGAGTGAGAGAGTATGTGGGTGAATGAGAGTGTGTGGGTGAGAGAGAGAGTGTGTTTGTGAGTGAGAGTGTGAGTGAGTGAGAGACTATGTGTGTGAGTGAGAGAGTGTGTGTGAGTGAGCGAGGGAGTGTGTGTGTGAATGAGAGTGTGTGGGTGAGTGAGAGAGTGTGTGGGTGTGTGTGTGTGAGTGAGTGAGTGATTGTGTGGGTGAGTGAGAGAGTGTGTGGGTGTGTGTGTGAGTGAGTGAGTGTGTGGGTGAGTGAGAGAGTGTGTGAGTGAGTGAGTGTGTGGGCGAGTGAGAGAATGTGTGTGTGTGAGTGAGAGAGTGTGTGTGTGAGTGTGTCGGTGATTGTGTGTGTGTGTGTGAGTGAGTGAGTGTGTGGGTGAGTGAGAGAGTATGTGGGTGGGTGTGTGTGAGTGAGAGAGTGTGGGTGTGAATGAGAGTGTGTTGGTGAGTGAGAGTGCGAGTGAGTGTGAGACTATGTGTGTGAGTGAGAGAGTGTCTGTGTGAGTGAGAGTGTGTGTGTGAGTGAGTGACAGAGTGTTTGTGTGAATGAGAGTGTGTGTGTGAGTGTGTGTGAGTGTGTGCTTGAGTAAATGAGAGAGTGTGTGTGTGAATGAGAGTGTGTGTGATGAGTTAGATTGTGTGTGTGTGTGAGTGAGAGTGTGTGTGGGTGAGTGAGTGAGTGTGTGGGTGAGAGAGAGTTTGTGTGTGTGAAAGAGTGAGTGTGTGGGTGAGTGAGAGAGTGTGTGGGTGAGTGAGAGTGTGTGTGAATGAGTGAGAGAGTTTGTGTGTGTGAAAGAGTGAGTGTGTGGGTGAGTGAGAGAGTGTGTGCGTGAGTGAGAGAGTGTGTGTGAGTGTGAGTGAGTGAGTGGTTGAGTGAGAGAGAGTGTGTGAGTGAGTGAGAGAGTGTATGTGAGTGAGAGAGTGTGTGTGAATGTGAGTGTGTGCTTGAGTGAGTGAGAGAGTGTGTGTGTGTGTGTGAGAGTGTGTGTGTGGGTGAGTGAGAGTGTGTGCGAGTGAAAGTGTGTGTGAGTGAGTGAGAGAGTGTGTGTGCGAGTGAGAGTGTGTGTGTGAGTGAGTGAGAGTGTGTGAGTGAGAGTGTGTGTCAGTGAGTGAGAGTGTGAGTGAGGGTATGAGTGTGAGTGAGTGAGAGTGAGAGAGTGAATGTGTGAGTGTGAGTGCGTGTGTGAGTATGAGTGTGTGCTTGAGTGAGTGAGAGAGTGTGTGTATGAGTGAGTGGAAGTGAGAGTGTGAGTGACAGTGTGAGTGTGAGAGTGTGTGTGTGAGTGAGAGTGTTACTGAGTGAGCGTGAGTGTGAGAGCGGGTGTGTGTGTGAGAGAGTGAAAGAAAGTGGATGTGTGAATGAGTGAGAGTGTGATTGAGAGTGTGTGTGAGTGAGAGAAAATGTGTGTGAGTGAGTATGAGGGTGTGTGAAAGAATGTATGTGAGTGAGTGAGAGCGTGTGTATGTGTGTGACTGAGTGAGTGTGTGGGTGAGTGAGAGAGTGTGTGTGTGAGTAAGAGTGTGAGTGAGTGAGAGAGTATGTGTGACTGAGAGTGTGTGCGAGTGAGTGAGAGTGTGTGTACGAGTGAGAGTGTGTGTGAGTGAGTGAGAGAGTTTGAGTGTGTGAAAGAGAGAGTGTGTGGGTGAGTGAGAGAGTGTGTGGGTGAGTGAGAGAGTGTGTGTGAGTGTGAGTGAGTGAGTGGTTGAGTGAGAGAGTGTGTGTGAGTGAGTGAGAGAGTGTGTGTGAGTTAGTGAGAGAGTGTGCGTGTGAGTGGGTGCGATTGAGTGTATGAGTGAGACTATGTGTGTGTGAGTGAGAGTATGGGTGTATGAGGGAGAGTGTGTGTATGAGTGAGAGTGTGTGTGTGAGTGAGAGGGAGTGAGAGTGTGAGTGAGAATGTGTGGGTGAGTGAGAGAGTGAGTGTGAATGAGTGAGCGAGTGTGTGTGAGTGAGAGTGTGTGTGTGAGTGAGAGAGTGTGTGTGAATGTGAGTGTGTGCTTGAGTGAGTGAGAGTGTGTGTGTGTGTGAGAGTGTGTGTGTGGGTGAGTGAGAGTGTGTGCGAGTGAAAGTGTGTGTGAGTGAGTGAGAGAGTGTGTATGCGAGTGAGAGTGTGTGTGTGTGAGTGAGTGAGTGTGTGGGTGAGTGAGAGAGTGTGTGTGTGTGAGTGAGTGAGAGAAAATGTGTGTGAGTGAGAGAGTGTGTGGGTGAGAGAGAGTGTGTGAGTGAGAGTGTGTGTGTGTGTTAGTGAGAGAGAGTGCGTGTGAGTGGGTGCGAATGAGTGCATGAGTGAGAGTGTGTGTATGAGTGAGAGTATGTGTGTATGAGAGAGAGTGTGTGTATGAGTGAGAGTGTGTGTTTGTGAGAGAGAGAGAGAGTGCGCGTGTGAGAGGGTGAGTGGTTGAGTGAGAGAGTGTGTGTGAGTGAGTGAGAGAGTGTGTGTGAGTGAGTGAGAGAGTGTGCGTGTGAGTGAGTGCGAGTGAGAGTGTGAGTGAGAGTGTGTGTGTGTTAGTGAGTGAGAGAGTGAGTGTGTGTGAGTGAGAGTGTGTGTGTGAGTGAGTGTGTGAGTGTATGTGAGTGAGTGAGAGTGTAACTGAGAGGTGTGTGTGAGTGAGTGAGAGTGTGTGTGTGTGTGTGAAAGAGTGAGTGTGTGGGTGAGTGAGAGAGTGTGTGTGTGAGTGACAGTGTGTGTGAGTGAGTGAGAGTGTGTGTGTGTGAAAGAGTGTATGTGTGAAAGAGTGTGTGTGTGTGAGTTAGAGAGTGTGTGTGTGAGTGAGAGTGTGAGTGAGTGGGAGAGTATGTGTGACTGAGAGTGTGTGCGAGTGAGTGAGAGTGTGTGTACGAGTGAGGGTGTGTGTGAGTGAGTGAGAGAGTTTGTGTGTGTGAAAGAGTGAGTGTGTGGGTGAGTGAGAGAGTGTGTGGGTGAGTGAGAGAGTGTGTGTGAGTGTGAGTGAGTGAGAGGTTGAGTGAGAGAGTGTGTGTGAGTGAGTGAGAGAGTGTGTGTGAGTTAGTGAGAGAGTGTGCGTGTGAGTGGGTGCGATTGAGTGTATGAGTGAGACTATGTGTGTGTGAGTGAGAGTATGGGTGTGTGAGTGAGAGTGTGTGTCAGTGAGTGAGAGTGTGAGCGAGGCTGTGTGTGTGAGTGCGTCAGAGTGAGAGAGTGTGTGTGTGAGTGAGAGTGTGTGTGTGAGTGAGTGAGTGGTTGAGTGAGAGAGTGAGTGTGTGAGTGAGAAGGAGTGAGAGTGTGAGTGAGAGTGTGTGTGTGAGTGAGTGAGAGTGTGTGAGTGAGTGAGAGTGTGTGCGTGTATGAGTGAGAGTGTGTGTGTGAGTGAGGGTGTGAGTGAGAGAGTGTGTTTGTGAGTGATAGTGTGTGTGAGTGAGTGAGTGTGTGAGAAAGTGAGTGTGTGCGAAAGAGTGTGTGTGTGTGAGTGAGTGAGAGAGTGTGTGTGTGAGTGTGTCAGTGAGTGTGTGTGTGCGTGTGAGTGAGTGAGTGTGTGGGTGAGTGAGAGAGTATGTGGGTGAATGAGAGTGTGTGGGTGAGTGAGAGAGTGTGTGTGTGAGTGAGAGTGTGAGTGAGAGACTATGTGTGTGAGTGAGAGAGTGTCTGTGTGAGTGAGAGTGTGTGTGTGAGTGAGTGAGGGAGTGTGTGTGTGAATGAGAGTGTGTGGGTGAGTGAGAGAGTGTGTGGGTGTGTGTGTGTGAGTGAGTGAGTGATTGTGTGGGTGAGTGAGAGAGTGTGTGGGTGTGTGTGTGAGTGAGTGAGTGTGTGGGTGAGTGAGAGAGTGTGTGAGTGAGTGAGTGTGTGGGCGAGTGAGAGAATGTGTGTGTGTGTGAGTGAGAGAGTGTGTGTGTGAGTGTGTCGGTGATTGTGTGTGTGTGTGTGAGTGAGTGAGTGTGTGGGTGAGTGAGAGAGTATGTGGGTGTGTGTGTGTGAGTGAGAGAGTGTGGGTGTGAATGAGAGTGTGTGGGTGAGTGAGAGAGTGTGTGTGTGAGTGAGAGTGCGAGTGAGTGTGAGACTATGTGTGTGAGTGAGAGAGTGTCTGTGTGAGTGAGAGTGTGTGTGTGAGTGAGTGAGAGTGTGTGAGTGAGTGAGAGTGTGTGCGTGTATGAGTGAGTGTGTGTGTGTGAGTGAGGGTGTGAGTGAGAGAGTGTGTTTGTGAGTGATAGTGTGTGTGAGTGAGTGAGTGTGTGAGAAAGTGTGTGTGTGCGAAAGAGTGTGTGTGTGTGAGTGAGTGAGAGAGTGTGTGTGTGAGTGTGTCAGTGAGTGTGTGTGTGCGTGTGAGTGAGTGAGTGTGTGGGTGAGTGAGAGAGTATGTGGGTGAATGAGAGTGTGTGGGTGAGTGAGAGAGTGTGTGTGTGAGTGAGAGTGTGAGTGAGTGAGAGACTATGTGTGTGAGTGAGAGAGTGCCTGTGTGAGTGAGAGTGTGTGTGTGAGTGAGTGAGGGAGTGTGTGTGTGAATGAGAGTGTGTGGGTGAGTGAGAGAGTGTGTGGGTGTGTGTGTGTGAGTGAGTGAGTGATTGTGTGGGTGAGTGAGAGAGTGTGTGGGTGTGTGTGTGAGTGAGTGAGTGTGTGGGTGAGTGAGAGAGTGTGTGAGTGAGTGAGTGTGTGGGCGAGTGAGAGAATGTGTGTGTGTGAGTGAGAGAGTGTGTGTGTGAGTGTGTCGGTGATTGTGTGTGTGTGTGTGAGTGAGTGAGTGTGTGGGTGAGTGAGAGAGTATGTGGGTGGGTGTGTGTGAGTGAGAGAGTGTGGGTGTGAATGAGAGTGTGTGGGTGAGTGAGAGAGTGTGAGTGAGAGTGCGAGTGAGTGTGAGACTATGTGTGTGAGTGAGAGAGTGTCTGTGTGAGTGAGAGTGTGTGTGTGAGTGAGTGACAGAGTGTTTGTGTGAATGAGAGTGTGTGTGTGAGTGTGTGTGAGTGTGTGCTTGAGTAAATGAGAGAGTGTGTGTGTGAATGAGAGTGTGTGTGATGAGTGAGATTGTGTGTGTGTGTGAGTGAGAGTGTGTGTGGGTGAGTGAGTGAGTGTGTGGGTGAGTGAGAGAGTGTGTGGGTGAGTGAGAGTGTGTGTGAGTGAGTGAGAGCGTGTGTATGTGTGTGAGTGAGTGAGTGTGTGGGTGAGTGAGAGAGTGTGTGTGTGAGTGAGAGTGTGAGTGAGTGAGAGAGTATGTGTGACTGAGAGTGTGTGCGAGTGAGTGAGAGTGTGTGTACGAGTGAGAGTGTGTGTGAGTGAGTGAGAGAGTTTGTGTGTGTGAAAGAGTGAGTGTGTGGGTGAGTGAGAGAGTGTGTGGGTGAGTGAGAGAGTGTGTGTGAGTGTGAGTGAGTGAGAGGTTGAGTGAGAGAGTGTGTGTTAGTGAGTGAGAGAGTGTGTGTGAGTTAGTGAGAGAGTGTGCGTGTGAGTGGGTGCGAGTGAGTGTATGAGTGAGACTATGTGTGTGTGAGTGAGAGTATGGGTGTATGAGGGAGAGTGTGTGTATGAGTGAGAGTATGTGTGTGAGTGAGAGGGAGTGAGAGTGTGAGTGAGAATGTGTGGGTGAGTGAGAGAGTGTGTGGGTGAGTGAGAGAGTGTGTGTGAGTGTGAGTGAGTGAGAGGTTGAGTGCGAGAGTGTGTGTGAGTGAGTGAGAGAGTGTGTGTGAGTTAGTGAGAGAGTGTGCGTGTGAGTGGGTGCGATTAAGTGTATGAGTGAGACTATGTGTGTGTGAGTGAGAGTATGGGTGTATGAGGGAGAGTGTGTGTATGAGTGAGAGTGTGTGTGTGAGTGAGAGGGAGTGAGAGTGTGAGTGAGAATGTGTGGGTGAGTGAGAGAGTGAGTGTGAATGAGTGAGCGAGTGTGTGTGAGTGAGAGTGTGTGTGTGAGTGAGAGAGTGTGTGTGAATGTGAGTGTGTGCTTGAGTGAGTGAGAGTGTGTGTGTGTGTGTGCGAGAGTGTGTGTGTGGGTGAGTGAGAGTGTGTGCGAGTGAAAGTGTGTGTGAGTGAGTGAGAGAATGTGTATGCGAGTGAGAGTGTGTGTGTGAGTGAGTGAGAGTGTGTGAGTGAGAGTGTGTGTCAGTGAGTGAGAGTGTGAGCGAGGCTGTGTGTGTGAGTGCGTGAGAGTGAGAGAGTGTGTGTGTGAGTGAGAGTGTGTGTGTGAGTGAGTGAGTGGTTGAGTGAGAGAGTGTGTGTGTGAGTGAGAAGGAGTGAGAGTGTGAGTGAGAGTGTGTGTGTGAGTGAGTGAGAGTGTGTGAGTGAGTGAGAGTGTGTGCGTGTATGAGTGAGAGTGTGTGTGTGAGTGAGGGTGTGAGTGAGAGAGTGTGTTTGTGAGTGATAGTGTGTGTGAGTGACTGAGTGTGTGAGAAAGTGTGTGTGTGCGAAAGAGTGTGTGTGTGTGAGTGAGTGAGAGAGTGTGTGTGTGAGTGTGTCAGTGAGTGTGTGTGTGCGTGTGAGTGAGTGAGTGTGTGGGTGAGTGAGAGAGTATGTGGGTGAATGAGAGTGTGTGGGTGAGAGAGAGAGTGTGTGTGTGAGTGAGAGTGTGAGTGAGTGAGAGACTATGTGTGTGAGTGAGAGAGTGTCTGTGTGAGTGAGAGTGTGTGTGTGAGTGAGTGAGGGAGTGTGTGTGTGAATGAGAGTGTGTGGGTGAGTGAGAGAGTGTGTGGGTGTGTGTGTGTGAGTGAGTGAGTGATTGTGTGGGTGAGTGAGAGAGTGTGTGGGTGTGTGTGTGAGTGAGTGAGTGTGTGGGTGAGTGAGAGAGTGTGTGAGTGAGTGAGTGTGTGGGCGAGTGAGAGAATGTGTGTGTGTGAGTGAGAGAGTGTGTGTGTGAGTGTGTCGGTGATTGTGTGTGTGTGTGTGAGTGAGTGAGTGTGTGGGTGAGTGAGAGAGTATGTGGGTGGGTGTGTGTGAGTGAGAGAGTGTGGGTGTGAATGAGAGTGTGTGGGTGAGTGAGAGAGTGTGTGTGTGAGTGAGAGTGCGAGTGAGTGTGAGACTATGTGTGTGAGTGAGAGAGTGTCTGTGTGAGTGAGAGTGTGTGTGTGAGTGAGTGACAGAGTGTTTGTGTGAATGAGAGTGTGTGTGTGAGTGTGTGTGAGTGTGTGCTTGAGTAAATGAGAGAGTGTGTGTGTGAATGAGAGTGTGTGTGATGAGTGAGATTGTGTGTGTGTGTGAGTGAGAGTGTGTGTGGGTGAGTGAGTGAGTGTGTGGGTGAGAGAGAGTGTGTGTGTGTGAAAGAGTGAGTGTGTGGGTGAGTGAGAGAGTGTGTGGGTGAGTGAGAGTGTGTGTGAATGAGTGAGAGAGTTTGTGTGTGTGAAAGAGTGAGTGTGTGGGTGAGTGAGAGAGTGTGTGCGTGAGTGAGAGAGTGTGTGTGAGTGTGAGTGAGTGAGTGGTTGAGTGAGAGAGAGTGTGTGAGTGAGTGAGAGAGTGTATGTGAGTGAGAGAGTGTGTGTGAATGTGAGTGTGTGCTTGAGTGAGTGAGAGAGTGTGTGTGTGTGTGTGAGAGTGTGTGTGTGGGTGAGTGAGAGTGTGTGCGAGTGAAAGTGTGTGTGAGTGAGTGAGAGAGTGTGTGTGCGAGTGAGAGTGTGTGTGTGAGTGAGTGAGAGTGTGTGAGTGAGAGTGTGTGTCAGTGAGTGAGAGTGTGAGTGAGGGTATGAGTGTGAGTGAGTGAGAGTGAGAGAGTGAATGTGTGAGTGTGAGTGCGTGTGTGAGTATGAGTGTGTGCTTGAGTGAGTGAGAGAGTGTGTGTGTGAGTGAGTGGAAGTGAGAGTGTGAGTGACAGTGTGAGTGAGAGAGTGTGTGTGTGAGTGAGAGTGTTACTGAGTGAGCGTGAGTGTGAGAGCGGGTGTGTGTGTGAGAGAGTGAAAGAAAGTGTATGTGTGAATGAGTGAGAGTGTGAGTGAGAGTGTGTGTGAGTGAGAGAAAATGTGTGTGAGTGAGTATGAGGGTGTGTGAAAGAATGTATGTGAGTGAGTGAGAGCGTGTGTATGTGTGTGAGTGAGTGAGTGTGTGGGTGAGTGAGAGAGTGTGTGTGTGAGTGAGAGTGTGAGTGAGTGAGAGAGTATGTGTGACCGAGAGTGTGTGCGAGTGAGTGAGAGTGTGTGTACGAGTGAGAGTGTGTGTGAGTGAGTGAGAGAGTTTGAGTGTGTGAAAGAGAGAGTGTGTGGGTGAGTGAGAGAGTGTGTGGGTGAGTGAGAGAGTGTGTGTGAGTGTGAGTGAGTGAGTGGTTGAGTGAGAGAGTGTGTGTGAGTGAGTGAGAGAGTGTGTGTGAGTTAGTGAGAGAGTGTGCGTGTGAGTGGGTGCGATTGAGTGTATGAGTGAGACTATGTGTGTGTGAGTGAGAGTATGGGTGTATGAGGGAGAGTGTGTGTATGAGTGAGAGTGTGTGTGTGAGTGAGAGGGAGTGAGAGTGTGAGTGAGAATGTGTGGGTGAGTGAGAGAGTGAGTGTGAATGAGTGAGAGAGTGTGTGTGAATGTGAGTGTGTGCTTGAGTGAGTGAGAGTGTGTGTGTGTGTGAGAGTGTGTGTGTGGGTGAGTGACAGTGTGTGCGAGTGAAAGTGTGTGTGAGTGAGTGAGAGAGTGTGTATGCGAGTGAGAGTGTGTGTGTGTGAGTGAGTGAGTGTGTGGGTGAGTGAGAGAGTGTGTGTGTGTGAGTGAGTGAGAGAAAATGTGTGTGAGTGAGAGAGTGTGTGGGTGAGAGAGAGTGTGTGAGTGAGAGTGTGTGTGTGTGTTAGTGAGAGAGAGTGCGTGTGAGTGGGTGCGAATGAGTGCATGAGTGAGAGTGTGTGTATGAGTGAGAGTATGTGTGTATGAGAGAGAGTGTGTGTATGAGTGAGAGTGTGTGTTTGTGAGAGAGAGAGAGAGTGCGCGTGTGAGAGGGTGAGTGGTTGAGTGAGAGAGTGTGTGTGAGTGAGTGAGAGAGTGTGTGTGAGTGAGTGAGAGAGTGTGCGTGTGAGTGAGTGCGAGTGAGAGTGTGAGTGAGAGTGTGTGTGTGTTAGTGAGTGAGAGAGTGAGTGTGTGTGAGTGAGAGTGTGTGTGTGAGTGAGTGTGTGAGTGTATGTGAGTGAGTGAGAGTGTAACTGAGAGGTGTGTGTGAGTGAGTGAGAGTGTGTGTGTGTGTGTGAAAGAGTGAGTGTGTGGGTGAGTGAGAGAGTGTGTGTGTGAGTGACAGTGTGTGTGAGTGAGTGAGAGTGTGTGTGTGTGAAAGAGTGTATGTGTGAAAGAGTGTGTGTGTGTGAGCGAGAGAGTGTGTGAGTGAGTGTGTCTGTGTATGAGTGAGGGTGTGTGTGTGAGTGAGTGAGAGTGTTACTGAGTGTGTGTGTGAGTGACTGAGAGTGTGTGTGTGAAAGAGTCAGTGTGTGGGTGAGTGAGAGAGTGTGTGTGTGAGTGAGAGTTTGTGTGAGTGAGTGAGTGTGTGAGAAAGTGTGTGAGTGAGTGAGTGTGGGTGAGTGAGAGAGTGTGTGAGTGAGAGAATGTGTGTGTGAGTGAGAGAGTGTCTGTGTGAGTGAGAGAGTGTGTGTGAGTGTGTGCTTGAGTGAGTGAGAGAGTGTGTATGTGTGAATGAGAGTGTGTGAGAGTGAGTGAGAGAGTGTGTGTGTGTGTGAGAGTGTGTGTGTGAGTGAGTGTGAGAGTGTGTGTGTGAGTGAGAGTGTGTGGGTGAGAGAGAGAGTGCGTGTGAGTGAGAGTGCGTGTGAGTGATTGAGAGAATGTGTGAGTGAGTGAGAGAATGTGTGAGCAAGTGAAAGGGTTTGTGTGCGGTGAGTGAGTGAGAGAGTGTGTGTGTGTGTGAAAGTGTGAGTGTGTGTGTATTAAGTGTGTGTGAGTGAGAGAGTGTGTGTGAGTGTGAGAGTGTGTGTGAGTGAGAGAGAGAGCGTTTGAGTATGAGAGTGCTCTTGAGTGAGAGTGTGTGTGTGTGAATAAGTGTGTGTGTGCGTGAGGGTGAGTGTATGTGTGTGTGAAAGAGTGAGTGTGTGGGTGAGTGAGAGAGTGTGTGTGATTGAGAATGTTTGTGTGTGTGAGTGAGAGAATGTGTGAGTGAGTGAGTGCGTGTGTGTGAAAGAGTGAGTGTGTGTGAAAGAGTGTGTGTGGGTGAGTGAGCGAGTGTGTGTGTGAGTGAGAGTGTGAGTGAGTGAGAGAGTGTGTGTGTGTGAGTGAGTGAGTGTGTGGATGAGTGAGAGAGTGTGTGGGTGAGTGAGAGTGTGTGTGTGTTAGTGAGAGAGAGTGCGTGTGAGTGGGTGCGAATGAGTGCATGAGTGAGAGTGTGTGTATGAGTGAGAGTATGTGTGTATGAGAGAGAGTGTGTGTATGAGTGAGAGTGTGTGTGTGAGTGAAAGAGTGTGTGTGAGTGAGTGAGAGAGTGTGCGTGTGAGTGGGTGCGAGTGAGTGCATGAGTGAGAGTATGTGTGTATGAGTGAGAGTATGTGTGTATGAGTGAGAGTGTGTGTATGAGTGAGAGTGTGTGTGTTTGAGTGAGAGGGAGTGAGAGTGTGAGTGAGAGTGTGTGTGTGTGTTAGTGAGTGAGAGAGTGAGTGTGTGTGAGTGAGAGTGTGTGTGTGAGTGAGTGTGTGAGTGTTTGTGAGTGAGTGAGAGTGTAACTGAGAGGTGTGTGTGTGTGAGTGTGTGTGTGAAAGAGTGAGTGTGTGGGTGAGTGAGAGAGTGTGTGTGTGAGTGACAGTTTGTGTGAGTGAGTGAGAGTGTGTGTGTGTGAAAGAGTTTGTGTGTGAAAGAGTGTGTGTGTGTGAGTGAGAGGGTGTGTGTGTGATTGAGAGTGTGTGTGTGTGTGTGTGAGTGAGAGTGTGTGAGTGAGAGTGTGTCTGTGTATGAGTGGGGGTGTGTGAGTGAGTGAGAGTGTTACTGAGTGTGTGTGTGAGTGAGTGAGAGTGTGTGTGTGAAAGAGTCAGTGTGTGGGTGAGTGAATGAGTGTGTGTGTGAGTGAGTGTGTGTGTGAGTGAGTGAGAGTGTGTGTGTGAAAGAGTCAGTGTGTGAGCGAGTGAGAGAGTGTGTGTGTGAGTGACAGTGTGTGTGAGTGAGTGACAGTGTGTGTGTGTGAAAGAGTGTATGTGTGAAAGAGTGTGTGTGTGTGAGTGAGAGAGTGTGTGTGTGTGAGTGACAGTGTGTGTGTGTGTGTGTGAGTGAGAGTGTGTCTGTGTGAGTGAGTGAGAGTGTTACTGAGTGTGTGTGTGAGTGAGTGAGAGTGTGTGTGTGAAAGAGTCAGTGTGTGAGTGAGTGAGAGAGTGTGTGTGTGAGTGAGAGTGTGTGTGACTGAGTGAGTGTGTGAGAAAGTGTGTGTGTGAAAGAGTGTGTGTGTGTGAGTGAGTGAGTGTGGGTGAGTGAGAGAGTGTGTGAGTGAGAGAATGTGAGTGTGAGTGAGAGAGTGTCTGTGTGAGTGAGAGAGTGTGTGTGAGTGTGTGCTTGAGTGAGTGAGAGAGTGTGTATGTGTGAATGAGAGTGTGTGAGAGTGAGTGAGAGAGAGTGTGTGTGTGTGAGAGTGTATGTGTGAGTGAGTGTGAGTGTGTGTGAGTGAGATTGTGTGTGTGCGTGTGAGTGAGAGTGTGTGAGTGAGAATGTGTATGTGAATGAGTGAGAGTGTGTGTGAGTGAGTGAGAGTGTTACTGAGTGAGTGTGAGTGTGAGAGCGGGTGTGTGTGTGAGAGAGTGAATGAAAGTGTATGTGTGAATGAGTGAGAGTGTGAGTGAGAGTGTGCGTGTGAGTGAGATTGTGTGTGCTTATGAGTGAGAGTGTGTGTGTGTGTGTGAGTGTGTGACAGTGTGTGTGAGAGAGTGAGTGAGAGTGTGTGTGTGACTGAGTGAGAGTGTGAGTGAGAGTGTGTGTGAGTGTGAGTGAGTCTGAGTGAGTGAGAGTGTGGGTGTATGAGTGAGAGTGTGTGTGTGAGTGAGAGAGATGTGTGTGTGTGTTGAGTGAGTGATGAATTTGTGTGTGAGTGAGAGTGTATGTGAGTGAATGAGAGAGTGTGTGTGTGTGACAGAGTGAGTGTGTGGGTGAGTGAGAGAGTGTGTGTGTGAGTTAGCATGTGTGTGAGTGTGTGAGTGAGTGAGTGTGAGTGATAGTGTGTGTGAGTGAGTGAGAGAGTGTGTGTGTGTGTGTGAGTGTGTGCTTGAGTGACTGAGAGAGTGTATGTGTGTGAATGAAAGTGTGTGTGCATGAGAGAGTGTGTGAGTGTGAAAGAGTGAGTGTGTGGGTGAGTGAGAGAGTGTTTGTGAGTGAGAGTGAGTGAGAGTGTGTGTGAGAGTGTGTGTGTGTGAGAGTGTGTGTGTATGAGTGAGAGTTTGTATGTGTGAGTAAGAATGTGATTGAGAGTGTGTGTGAGTGACTGAGAGTGTGTGTGTGTGTGAGAGCGTGAGTGAAAATGTGTGTGAGTGACTGAGAGTATGAGTGAGAGTGTGTGTGAATGTGAGTGAGAGTGTGCGTGTGAGTGAGTGAGAGTGTGTGTGTGTATGAGAGAGTGTGTGTGATTGAGAGTGTGTGTGTGTGTGAGTGAGAGAATGTGTGAGTGAGTGAGTGCGTGTGTGTGAAAGAGTGAGTGTGTGTTAAAGAGTGTGTGTGGGTGAGTGAGCGAGTGCGTGTGTGAGTGAGAGTGTGAGTGAGTGAGAGAGTGTGTGTGTGTGAGTGAGTGAGTGTGTGGATGAGTGAGAGAGTGTGTGTGTGTGAGTGAGTGAGAGAAAATGCGTGTGAGTGAGAGAGTGTGTGGGTGAGTGAGAGTGTGTGTGTGTTAGTGAGAGAGAGTGCGTGTGAGTGGGTGCGAATGAGTGCATGAGTGAGAGTGTGTGTATGAGTGAGAGTATGTGTGTATGAGAGAGAGTGTGTGTATGAGTGAGAGTGTGTGTGTGAGTGAGAGAGAGAGTGCGCGTGTGAGAGGGTGAGTGGTTGAGTGAGAGAGTGAGTGTGAGTGAGTGAGAGAGTGTGTGTGAGTGAGTGAGAGAGTGTGCGTGTGAGTGGGTGCGAGTGAGTGCATGAGTGAGATATGTGTGTATGAGTGAGAGTGTGTGTATGAGTGAGAGTGTGTGTGTGTGAGTGAGAGGGAGTGAGAGTGTGAGTGAGAGTGTGTGTGTGTGTTAGTGAGTGAGAGAGTGAGTGTGTGTGAGTGAGAGTGTGTGTGTGAGTGAGTGTGTGAGTGTTTGTGAGTGAGTGAGAGTGTAACTGAGAGGTGTGTGTGAGTCAGTGTGTGTGTGAAAGAGTGAGTGTGTGGGTGAGTGAGAGAGTGTGTGTGTGAGTGACAGTGTGTGTGAGTGAGTGAGAGTGTGTGTGTGTGAAAGAGTGTGTGTGTGAAAGAGTGTGTGTGTGTGAGTGAGAGAGTGTGTGTGTGTGATTGAGAGAGTGTGTGTGTGAGTGAGAGTGTGTGAGTGAGAGTGTGTCTGTGTATGAGTGAGGGTGTGTGAGTGAGTGAGAGTGTTACTGAGTGTGTGTGTGAGTGAGTGAGAGTGTGTGTGTGAAAGAGTCAGTGTGTGGGTGAGTGAGAGAGTGTGTGTGTGAGTGAGTGTGTGTGTGAGTGAGTGAGAGTGTGTGTGTGAAAGAGTCAGTGTGTGAGTGAGTGAGAGAGTGTGTGTGTGAGTGACAGTGTGTGTGAGTGAGTGAGAGTGTGTGTGTGTGAAAGAGTGTATGTGTGAAAGAGTGTGTGTGTGTGAGTGAGAGAGTGTGTGTGTGTGAGTGACAGTGTGTGTGTGTGTGTGAGTGAGAGTGTGTGAGTGAGAGTGTGCCTGTGTATGAGTGAGGGTGTGTGTGTGTGAGTGAGTGAGAGTGTGTGTGTGAAAGAGTCAGTGTGTGAGTGAGTGAGAGAGTTTGTGTGTGATTGAGAGTGTGTGTGAGTGAGTGAGTGTGTGAGAAAGTGTGTGTGTGAAAGAGTGTGTGTGTGTGAGTGAGTGAGTGTGGGTGAGTGAGAGAGTGTGTGAGTGAGAGAATGTGAGTGTGAGTGAGAGAGTGTCTGTGTGAGTGAGAGAGTGTGTGTGAGTGTGTGCTTGAGTGAGTGAGAGAGTGTGTATGTGTGAATGAGAGTGTGTGAGAGTGAGTGAGAGAGAGTGTATGTGTGTGAGAGTGACTGTGCGAGTGAGAGTGAGTGTGTGTGTGTGAGTGAGATTGTGTGTGCTTATGAGTGAGAGTGTGTGTGTGTGTGTGTGTGAGTGTGTGTGTGTGAGTGACAGTGTGTGTGTGCGTGTGAGTGAGAGTGTGTGAGTGAGAATGTGTGTGTGAATGAGTGAGAGTGTGTGTGAGTGAGTGAGAGTGTTACTGAGTGAGTGTGAGTGTGAGAGCGTGTGTGTGTGTGAGAGAGTGAATGAAAGTGTATGTGTGAATGAGTGAGAGTGTGAGTGAGAGTGTGTGTGAGTGAGAGTGTGAGTGAGAGTGTGCGTGTGAGTGAGATTGTGTGTGCTTATGAGTGAGAGTGTGTGTGTGTGTGTGTGAGTGTGTGTGTGTGTGAGTGTGTGAGAGTGTGTGTGAGAGAGTGAGTGAGAGTGTGTGTGTGACTGATTGAGAGTGTGAGTGAGAGTGCGTGTGAGTGTGAGTGAGTCTGAGTGAGTGAGAGTGTGGGTGTATGAGTGAGAGTGTGTGTGTGAGTGAGAGAGATGTGTGTGTGTGCTTGAGTGAGTGATGAATTTGTGTGTGAGTGAGAGTGTATGTGAGTGAGTGAGAGAGTGTGTGTGTGTGACAGAGTGAGTGTGTGGGTGAGTGAGAGAGTGTGTGTGTGAGTTAGCGTGTGTGTGAGTGTGTGAGTGAGTGAGTGTGAGTGATAGTGTGTGTGAGTGAGTGAGAGAGTGTGTGTGTGTGTGTGTGTGCTTGAGTTACTGAGAGAGTGTATGTGTGTGAATGAAAGTGTGTGTGCATGAGAGAGTGTGTGAGTTTGAAAGAGTGAGTGTGCGGGTAAGTGAGAGAGTGTTTGTGAGTGAGAGTGTGTGTGTGTGTGAGTGAGTGTGTGAGTGTATGTGAGTGAGTGAGAGTGTAACTGAGAGGTGTGTGTGAGTGAGTGAGAGTGTGTGTGTGTGTGTGAAAGAGTGAGTGCGTGGGTGAGTGAGAGAGTGTGTGTGTGAGTGACAGTGTGTGTGAGTGAGTGAGAGTGTGTGTGTGTGTGTGTGAGTGAGAGTGTGTGAGTGAGAGTGTGCGTGTGTATGAGTGAGGGTGTGATGTGTGAGTTAGTGAGAGTGTTACTGAGTGTGTGTGTGAGTGAGTGAGAGTGTGTGTGTGAAAGAGTGAGTGTGTGGGTGAGTGAGAGAGTGTGTGGGTGAGTGAGAGAGAGAGTGCGCGTGTGAGAGGGTGAGTGGTTGAGTGAGAGAGTGAGTGTGAGTGAGTGAGAGAGTGTGTGTGAGTGAGTGAGAGAGTGTGCGTGTGAGTGGGTGCGAGTGAGTGCATGAGTGAGATATGTGTGTATGAGTGAGAGTGTGTGTATGAGTGAGAGTGTGTGTGTGTGAGTGAGAGGGAGTGAGAGTGTGTGTGTGTGTTAGTGAGTGAGAGAGTGAGTGTGTGTGAGTGAGAGTGTGTGTGTGAGTGAGTGTGTGAGTGTTTGTGAGTGAGTGAGAGTGTAACTGAGAGGTGTGTGTGAGTCAGTTTGTGTGTGAAAGAGTGAGTGTGTGGGTGAGTGAGAGAGTGTGTGTGTGAGTGACAGTGTGTGTGAGTGAGTGAGAGTGTGTGTGTGTGAAAGAGTGTGTGTGTGAAAGAGTGTGTGTGTGTGAGTGAGAGAGTGTGTGTGTGTGATTGAGAGAGTGTGTGTGTGTGTGTGTGAGTGAGAGTGTGTGAGTGAGAGTGTGTCTGTGTATGAGTGAGGGTGTGTGAGTGAGTGAGAGTGTTACTGAGTGTGTGTGTGAGTGAGTGAGAGTGTGTGTGTGAAAGAGTCAGTGTGTGGGTGAGTGAGAGAGTGTGTGTGTGAGTGAGTGTGTGTGTGAGTGAGTGAGAGTGTGTGTGTGAAAGAGTCAGTGTGTGAGTGAGTGAGAGAGTGTGTGTGTGAGTGACAGTGTGTGTGAGTGAGTGAGAGTGTGTGTGTGTGAAAGAGTGTATGTGTGAAAGAGTGTGTGTGTGTGAGTGAGAGAGTGTGTGTGTGTGAGTGACAGTGTGTGTGTGTGTGTGAGTGAGAGTGTGTGAGTGAGAGTGTGCCTGTGTATGAGTGAGGGTGTGTGTGTGTGAGTGAGTGAGAGTGTGTGTGTGAAAGAGTCAGTGTGTGAGTGAGTGAGAGAGTTTGTGTGTGATTGAGAGTGTGTGTGAGTGAGTGAGTGTGTGAGAAAGTGTGTGTGTGAAAGAGTGTGTGTGTGTGAGTGAGTGAGTGTGGGTGAGTGAGAGAGTGTGTGAGTGAGAGAATGTGAGTGTGAGTGAGAGAGTGTCTGTGTGAGTGAGAGAGTGTGTGTGAGTGTGTGCTTGAGTGAGTGAGAGAGTGTGTATGTGTGAATGAGAGTGTGTGAGAGTGAGTGAGAGAGAGTGTGTGTGTGTGAGAGTGACTGTGCGAGTGAGAGTGAGTGTGTGTGTGTGAGTGAGATTGTGTGTGCTTATGAGTGAGAGTGTGTGTGTGTGTGTGTGAGTGTGTGTGTGTGAGTGACAGTGTGTGTGTGCGTGTGAGTGAGAGTGTGTGAGTGAGAATGTGTGTGTGAATGAGTGAGAGTGTTACTGAGTGAGTGTGAGTGTGAGAGCGTGTGTGTGTGTGAGAGAGTGAATGAAAGTGTATGTGTGAATGAGTGAGAGTGTGAGTGAGAGTGTGTGTGAGTGAGAGTGTGAGTGAGAGTGTGCGTGTGAGTGAGATTGTGTGTGCTTATGAGTGAGAGTGTGTGTGTGTGTGAGTGTGTGTGTGTGTGAGTGTGTGAGAGTGTGTGTGAGAGAGTGAGTGAGAGTGTGTGTGTGACTGATTGAGAGTGTGAGTGAGAGTGCGTGTGAGTGTGAGTGAGTCTGAGTGAGTGAGAGTGTGGGTGTATGAGTGAGAGTGTGTGTGTGAGTGAGAGAGATGTGTGTGTGTGCTTGAGTGAGTGATGAATTTGTGTGTGAGTGAGAGTGTATGTGAGTGAGTGAGAGAGTGTGTGTGTGTGACAGAGTGAGTGTGTGGGTGAGTGAGAGAGTGTGTGTGTGAGTTAGCGTGTGTGTGAGTGTGTGAGTGAGTGAGTGTGAGTGATAGTGTGTGTGAGTGAGTGAGAGAGTGTGTGTGTGTGTGTGTGCTTGAGTTACTGAGAGAGTGTATGTGTGTGAATGAAAGTGTGTGTGCATGAGAGAGTGTGTGAGTTTGAAAGAGTGAGTGTGCGGGTAAGTGAGAGAGTGTTTGTGAGTGAGAGTGAGTGAGAGTGTGTGTGAGAGTGTGTGTGTGTGAGAGTGTGTGTGTCAGAGTGTGTGTGTCAGAGTCTGTGTGTGTATGAGTGAGAGAGTGTTTGTGTGAGTAATAATATGAGTTAGAGTGTGTGTGAGAGTGTGTGTGTATGAGTGAGAGTTTGTATGTGTGAGTAAGAATGTGATTGAGAGTGTGTGTGAGTGACTGAGAGTGTGTGTGTGTGTGAGAGCGTGAGTGAAAATGTGTGTAAGTGACTGAGAGTATGAGTGAGAGTGTGTGTGAATGTGAGTGAGAGTGTGCGTGTGAGTGAGTGAGAGTGTGTGTGTATGAGAGAGTGTGTGTGTGAGTGTGAATGAGTGTGTGAGAGAGTGAGTGTGAGTGTGTGCTTGAGTGAGTGAGAGAGTGTGTGCGTGTGAATGAGTGTGTGTGGTGAGTGACGGAGTGTGTGTGTGTGAGTGAGATTTGAGTGAGTGAGAGAATGTGTGAGTGAGTGAGAGAATGAATGTGCACGCGAAAGAGTTTGTGTGTATGCGAGTGAGAGTGTGTGCGTGAGTGAGTGAGAGTGTGAGTGAGGGTATGAGTGTGAGTGAGTGAGAGAGTGTGTGTGAGTGAGTGAGTGAGTGTGTGGGTGAGTGAGAGAGTGTGTGTGTGTGAGTGAGTGAGAGAAAATGTGTGTGAGTGAGAGAGTGTGTGGGTGAGTGAGAGTGTGTGAGTGAGAGTGTGTGTGTGTTAGTGAGAGAGAGTGCGTGTGAGTGGGTGCGAATGAATGCATGAGTGAGAGTGTGTGTATGAGTGAGAGTATGTGTGTATGAGAGAGTGTGTGTGTATGAGTGAGAGTGTGTGTGTGTGAGTGAGAGAGAGAGTGCGCGTGTGAGAGGGTGAGTAGTTGAGTGAGAGAGTGTGTGTGAGTGAGTGAGAGAGTGTGTGTGAGTGAGTGAGAGAGTGTGCGTGTGAGTGGGTGCGAGTGAGTGCATGAGTGAGAGTATGTGTGTATGAGTGTGAGTATGTGTGTATGAGTGAGAGTGTGTGTATGAGTGAGAGTGTGTGTGTGTGAGTGAGAGGGAGTGAGAGTGTGAGTGAGAGTGTGTGTGTGTTAGTGAGTGAGAGAGTGAGTGTGTGTGAGTGAGAGTGTGTGTGTGTGTGTGAAAGAGTGAGTGTGTGGGTGAGTGAGAGAGTGTGTGTGTGTGCTTGAGTGAGTGATGAATTTGTGTGTGAGTGAGAGTGTATGTGAGTGAGTGAGAGAGTGTGTGTGTGTGACAGAGTGAGTGTGTGGGTGAGTGAGAGAGTGTGTGTGTGAGTTAGCGTGTGTGTGAGTGTGTGAGTGAGTGAGTGTGAGTGATAGTGTGTGTGAGTGAGTGAGAGAGTGTGTGTGTGTGTGTGTGCTTGAGTTACTGAGAGAGTGTATGTGTGTGAATGAAAGTGTGTGTGCATGAGAGAGTGTGTGAGTTTGAAAGAGTGAGTGTGCGGGTAAGTGAGAGAGTGTTTGTGAGTGAGAGTGTGTGTGTGTGTGAGTGAGTGTGTGAGTGTATGTGAGTGAGTGAGAGTGTAACTGAGAGGTGTGTGTGAGTGAGTGAGAGTGTGTGTGTGTGTGTGAAAGAGTGAGTGCGTGGGTGAGTGAGAGAGTGTGTGTGTGAGTGACAGTGTGTGTGAGTGAGTGAGAGTGTGTGTGTGTGTGTGTGAGTGAGAGTGTGTGAGTGAGAGTGTGCGTGTGTATGAGTGAGGGTGTGATGTGTGAGTTAGTGAGAGTGTTACTGAGTGTGTGTGTGAGTGAGTGAGAGTGTGTGTGTGAAAGAGTGAGTGTGTGGGTGAGTGAGAGAGTGTGTGGGTGAGTGAGAGAGAGAGTGCGCGTGTGAGAGGGTGAGTGGTTGAGTGAGAGAGTGAGTGTGAGTGAGTGAGAGAGTGTGTGTGAGTGAGTGAGAGAGTGTGCGTGTGAGTGGGTGCGAGTGAGTGCATGAGTGAGATATGTGTGTATGAGTGAGAGTGTGTGTATGAGTGAGAGTGTGTGTGTGTGAGTGAGAGGGAGTGAGAGTGTGAGTGAGAGTGTGTGTGTGTGTTAGTGAGTGAGAGAGTGAGTGTGTGTGAGTGAGAGTGTGTGTGTGAGTGAGTGTGTGAGTGTTTGTGAGTGAGTGAGAGTGTAACTGAGAGGTGTGTGTGAGTCAGTTTGTGTGTGAAAGAGTGAGTGTGTGGGTGAGTGAGAGAGTGTGTGTGTGAGTGACAGTGTGTGTGAGTGAGTGAGAGTGTGTGTGTGTGAAAGAGTGTGTGTGTGAAAGAGTGTGTGTGTGTGAGTGAGAGAGTGTGTGTGTGTGATTGAGAGAGTGTGTGTGTGTGTGTGAGTGAGAGTGTGTGAGTGAGAGTGTGTCTGTGTATGAGTGAGGGTGTGTGAGTGAGTGAGAGTGTTACTGAGTGTGTGTGTGAGTGAGTGAGAATGTGTGTGTGAAAGAGTCAGTGTGTGGGTGAGTGAGAGAGTGTGTGTGTGAGTGAGTGTGTGTGAGTGAGTGAGAGTGTGTGTGTGTGAAAGAGTGTATGTGTGAAAGAGTGTGTGTGTGTGAGTGAGAGAGTGTGTGTGTGAGTGACAGTGTGTGTGTGTGTGTGAGTGAGAGTGTGTGAGTGAGAGTGTGCCTGTGTATGAGTGAGGGTGTGTGTGTGTGAGTGAGTGAGAGTGTGTGTGTGAAAGAGTCAGTGTGTGAGTGAGTGAGAGAGTTTGTGTGTGATTGAGAGTGTGTGTGAGTGAGTGAGTGTGTGAGAAAGTGTGTGTGTGAAAGAGTGTGTGTGTGTGAGTGAGTGAGTGTGGGTGAGTGAGAGAGTGTGTGAGTGAGAGAATGTGAGTGTGAGTGAGAGAGTGTCTGTGTGAGTGAGAGAGTGTGTGTGAGTGTGTGCTTGAGTGAGTGAGAGAGTGTGTATGTGTGAATGAGAGTGTGTGAGAGTGAGTGAGAGAGAGTGTGTGTGTGTGAGAGTGACTGTGCGAGTGAGAGTGAGTGTGTGTGTGTGAGTGAGATTGTGTGTGCTTATGAGTGAGAGTGTGTGTGTGTGTGTGTGAGTGTGTGTGTGTGAGTGACAGTGTGTGTGTGCGTGTGAGTGAGAGTGTGTGAGTGAGAATGTGTGTGTGAATGAGTGAGAGTGTGTGTGAGTGAGTGAGAGTGTTACTGAGTGAGTGTGAGTGTGAGAGCGTGTGTGTGTGTGAGAGAGTGAATGAAAGTGTATGTGTGAATGAGTGAGAGTGTGAGTGAGAGTGTGTGTGAGTGAGAGTGTGAGTGAGAGTGTGCGTGTGAGTGAGATTGTGTGTGCTTATGAGTGAGAGTGTGTGTGTGTGTGTGTGAGTGTGTGTGTGTGTGAGTGTGTGAGAGTGTGTGTGAGAGAGTGAGTGAGAGTGTGTGTGTGACTGATTGAGAGTGTGAGTGAGAGTGCGTGTGAGTGTGAGTGAGTCTGAGTGAGTGAGAGTGTGGGTGTATGAGTGAGAGTGTGTGTGTGAGTGAGAGAGATGTGTGTGTGTGCTTGAGTGAGTGATGAATTTGTGTGTGAGTGAGAGTGTATGTGAGTGAGTGAGAGAGTGTGTGTGTGTGACAGAGTGAGTGTGTGGGTGAGTGAGAGAGTGTGTGTGTGAGTTAGCGTGTGTGTGAGTGTGTGAGTGAGTGAGTGTGAGTGATAGTGTGTGTGAGTGAGTGAGAGAGTGTGTGTGTGTGTGTGTGCTTGAGTTACTGAGAGAGTGTATGTGTGTGAATGAAAGTGTGTGTGCATGAGAGAGTGTGTGAGTTTGAAAGAGTGAGTGTGCGGGTAAGTGAGAGAGTGTTTGTGAGTGAGAGTGAGTGAGAGTGTGTGTGAGAGTGTGTGTGTGTGAGAGTGTGTGTGTCAGAGTGTGTGTGTCAGAGTCTGTGTGTGTATGAGTGAGAGAGTGTTTGTGTGAGTAATAATATGATTTAGAGTGTGTGTGAGAGTGTGTGTGTATGAGTGAGAGTTTGTATGTGTGAGTAAGAATGTGATTGAGAGTGTGTGTGAGTGACTGAGAGTGTGTGTGTGTGTGAGAGCGTGAGTGAAAATGTGTGTAAGTGACTGAGAGTATGAGTGAGAGTGTGTGTGAATGTGAGTGAGAGTGTGCGTGTGAGTGAGTGAGAGTGTGTGTGTATGAGAGTGTGTGTGTGAGTGTGAATGAGTGTGTGAGAGAGTGAGTGTGAGTGTGTGCTTGAGTGAGTGAGAGAGTGTGTGCGTGTGAATGAGTGTGTGTGGTGAGTGACGGAGTGTGTGTGTGTGAGTGAGATTTGAGTGAGTGAGAGAATGTGTGAGTGAGTGAGAGAATGAATGTGCACGCGAAAGAGTTTGTGTGTATGCGAGTGAGAGTGTGTGCGTGAGTAAGTGAGAGTGTGAGTGAGGGTATGAGTGTGAGTGAGTGAGAGAGTGTGTGTGAGTGAGTGAGTGAGTGTGTGGGTGAGTGAGAGAGTGTGTGTGTGTGAGTGATTGAGAGAAAATGTGTGTGAGTGAGAGAGTGTGTGGGTGAGTGAGAGTGTGTGAGTGAGAGTGTGTGTGTGTTAGTGAGAGAGAGTGCGTGTGAGTGGGTGCGAATGAATGCATGAGTGAGAGTGTGTGTATGAGTGAGAGTATGTGTGTATGAGAGAGTGTGTGTGTATGAGTGAGAGTGTGTGTGTGTGAGTGAGAGAGAGAGTGCGCGTGTGAGAGGTTGAGTAGTTGAGTGAGAGAGTGTGTGTGAGTGAGTGAGAGAGTGTGTGTGAGTGAGTGAGAGAGTGTGCGTGTGAGTGGGTGCGAGTGAGTGCA
>NC_092723.1:97106276-97116276 GCF_047496885.1 Scyliorhinus torazame | reverse complement strand
GAGTTTGTGTGTTTGCGAGTGAGAGTGTGTGCGTGAGTAAGTGAGAGTGTGAGTGAGGGTATGAGTGTGAGTGAGTGAGAGAGTGTGTGTGAGTGAGTGAGTGAGTGTGTGGGTGAGTGAGAGAGTGTGTGTGTGTGAGTGAGTGAGAGAAAATGTGTGTGAGTGGGAGAGTGTGTGGGTGAGTGAGAGTGTGTGAGTGAGAGTGTGTGTGTGTTAGTGAGAGAGTGCGTGTGAGTGGGTGCGAATGAATGCATGAGTGAGAGTGTGTCTATGAGTGAGAGTATGTGTGTATGAGAGAGAGTGTGTGTATGAGTGAGAGTGTGTGTGTGTGAGTGAGAGAGAGAGTGCGCGTGTGAGAGGGTGAGTGGTTGAGTGAGAGAGTGTGTGTGAGTGAGTGAGAGAGTGTGTGTGAGTGAGAGAGTGTGCGTGTGAGTGGGTGCGAGTGAGTGCATGAGTGAGAGTATGTGTGTATGAGTGAGAGTATGTGTGTATGAGTGAGAGTGTGTGTATGAGTGAATGTGTGAGTGTATGTGAGTGAGTGAGAGTGTAACTGAGAGGTGTGTGTGAGTGAGTGAGAGTGTGTGTGTGTGTGTGAAAGAGTGAATGTGTGGGTGAGTGAGACAGTGTGTGTGTGAGTGAGTGAGAGTGTGTGTGTGTGAAAGAGTGTGTGTGTGAAAGAGTGTGTGTGTGTGAGTGAGAGAGTGTGTGTGAGTGAGTGAGAGTGTGTGTGTGAGTGAGAGTGTGTGAGTGAGAGTGTGTTTGTGTATGAGTGAGGGTGTGTGTGTGTGAGTGACAGTGTGTGTGTGTGTGTGAGTAAGTGTGTGTGTGTGTGTGAGTGAGAGTGTGTGAGTGAGAATGTGTGTGTGAATGAGTGAGAGTGTGTGTGAGTGAGTGAGAGTGTTACTGAGTGAGTGTGAGTGTGAGAGCGGGTGTGTGTGTGAGAGATTGAATGAAAGTGTATGTGTGAATGAGTGAGAGTGTGAGTGAGAGTGTGTGTGAGTGAGAGTGTGAGTGAGAGTGTGCGTGTGAGTGAGATTGTGTGTGCTTATGAGTGAGAGTGTGTGTGTGTGTGTGAGTGTGTGTGTGAGTGTGTGAGAGTGTGTGTGAGAGAGTGAGTGAGAGTGTGTGTGTGACTGAGTGAGAGTGTGAGTGAGAGTGTGTGTGAGTGAGTCTGAGTGAGTGAGAGTGAGTGAGAGTGTGTGTGTATGAGTGAGAGTGTGTGTGTGAGTGAGAGAGATGTGTGTGTGTGCTTGAGTGAGTGATGGATTTGTGTGTGAGTGAGAGTGTATGTGAGTGAGTGAGAGAGTGTGTGTGTGTGACAGAGTGAGTGTGTGGGTGAGTGAGAGAGTGTGTGTGTGAGTGAGTGTGAGTGATAGTGTGTGTGAGTGAGTGAGAGAGTGTGTGTGTGTGTGTGAGTGTGTGCTTGAGTGACTGAGAGAGTGTATGTGTGTGAATGAAAGTGTGTGTGCATGAGAGAGTGTGTGTGTGTGAAAGAGTGTGTGTGTGGGTGAGTGAGAGAGTGTTTGTGAGTGAGAGTGAGTGAGAGTGTGTGTGAGAGTGTGTGTGTGTGAGAATGTGTGTGTCAGAGTGTGTGTGTCAGAGTCTCTGTGTGTATGAGTGAGAGAGTGTTTGTGTGAGTAATAATATGAGTTAGAGTGTGTGTGAGAGTGTGTGTATGAGTGAGAGTTTGTATGTGTGAGTAAGAATGGAATTGAGAGTATGTGTGAGTGACTGAGAGTGTGTGTGTATGTGAGAGCGTGAGTGAAAATGTGTGTGAGTGACTGAGAGTATGAGTGAGAGTGTGTGTGAATGTGAGTGAGAGTGTGCGTGTGAGTGAGTGAGAGTGTGTGTGTGTATGAGAGAGTGTTTGTGTGTGTGAATGAGTGTGTGAGAGAGTGAGTGTGAGTGTGTGCTTGAGTGAGTGAGAGAGTGTGTGTGTGTGAATGAGTGTGTGTGGTGAGTGACGGAGTGTGTGTGTGTGAATGAGAGTTGAGTGAATGAGAGAATGTGTGAGTGAGTGACAGAATGAGTGTGCACGTGAAAGATTTTGTGTGTATGCGAGTGAGAGTGTGTGCATGAGTGAGTGAGAGTGTGAGAGAGGGTATGAGTGAGTGAGAGAGTGTGTGTGTGTGAGTGAGTGAGTGTGTGGGTGAGTGAGAGAGTGTGTGTGTGTGAGTGAATGAGAGAAAATGTGTGTGAGTGAGAGAGTGTGTGGGTGAGTGAGAGTGTGTGAGTGAGAGTGTGTGTGTGTTAGTGAGAGAGAGTGCGTGTGAGTGGGTGCGAATGAATGCATGAGTGAGAGTGTGTGTATGAGTGAGAGTATGTGTGTATGAGAGAGAGTGTGTGTATGAGTGAGAGTGTGTGTGTGAGTGAGAGAGAGAGTGTGTGTGAGTGAGTGAGAGAGTGTGCGTGTGAGTGGGTGCGAGTGAGTGCATGAGTGAGAGTATGTGTGTATGAGTGAGAGTATGTGTGTATGAGTGAGAGTGTGTGTATGAGTGAGAGTGTGTGTGTGAGTGAGTGTGTGAGTGTAAGTGAGTGAGTGAGAGTGTAACAGAGAGGTGTGTGTGAGTGAGTGAGAGTGTGTGTGTGTGTGAAAGAGTGAGTGTGTGGGTGAGTGAGAGTGTGTGTGTGAGTGAGTGTGTGAGTGTAAGTGAGTGAGAGAGAGTGTAACAGAGAGGTGTGTGTGAGTGAGTGAGAGTGCGTGTGTGTGTGAAAGAGTGAGTGTGTGTGTGTGTGAGTGAGAGAGTGAGTGTGTGTGAGTGAGAGTGTGAGTGAGTGAGAGAGTGTGTGTGTGTGAGTGAGTGAGTGTGTGGGTGAGTGAGAGAGTGTGTGTGTGTGTGTGAGTGAGAGAAAATGTGTGTGAGTGAGAGAGTGTGTGGGTGAGTGAGAGTGTGTGAGTGAGAGTGTGTGTGTGTTAGTGAGAGAGAGTGCGTGTGAGTGGGTGCGAATGAGTGCATGAGTGAGAGTGTGTGTATGAGTGAGAGTATGTGTGTATGAGAGAGAGTGTGTGTATGAGTGAGAGTGTGTGTGTGTGAGTGAGAGAGAGAGTGCGCGTGTGAGAGGGTGAGTGGTTGAGTGAGAGAGTGAGTGTGAGTGAGTGATAGAGTGTGTGTGAGTGAGTGAGAGAGTGTGCGTGTGAGTGGGTGCGAGTGAGTGCATGAGTGAGAGTATGTGTGTATGAGTGAGAGTATGTGTGTATGAGTGAGAGTGTGTGTATGAGTGAGAGTGTGTGTGTGTGAGTGAGAGGGAGTGAGAGTGTGAGTGAGAGTGTGTGTGTGTGTTAGTGAGTGAGAGAGTGAGTGTGTGTGAGTGAGAGTGTGTGTGTGAGTGAGTGTGTGAGTGTTTGTGAGTGAGTGAGAGTGTAACTGAGTGGTGTGTGTGAGTGAGAGTGTGTGTGTGTGTGAAAGAGTGAGTGCGTGGGTGAGTGAGAGAGTGTGTGTGTGAGTGACAGTGTGTGTGAGTGAGTGAGAGTGTGTGTGTGTGAAAGAGTGTGTGTGTGTGATTGAGAGTGTGTGTGTGTGAGTGAGTGAGAGTGTGTGAGTGAGAGTGTGTGAGTGAGAGTGTGTCTGTGTATGAGTGAGGGTGTGTGAGTGAGTGAGAGTGTTACTGAGTGTGTGTGTTGGTGAGTGAGAGTGTGTGTGTGAAAGAGTCAGTGTGTGGGTGAGTGAGAGAGTCTGTGTGAGTGAGTGTGTGTGTGAGTGAGGGAGAGTGTGTGTGTGAAAGAGTCAGTGTGTGGGTGAGTGAGAGTGTGTGTGTGAGTGACAGTGTGTGTGTGTGAGTGAGTGAGAGTGTGTGTGTGTGAGTAACAGTGTGTGTGTGTGTGTGTGTGTGTGTGAGTGAGAGTGTGTGAGTGAGAGTGTGTCTGTGTATGAGTGAGGGTGTGTGTGTGTGAGTGAGTGAGAGTGTTGCTGAGTGTGTGTGTGAGTGAGTGAGAGTGTGTGTGTGAAAGAGTCAGTGTGTGAGTGAGTGAGAGAGTGTGTGTGTGAGTGAGAGTGTGTGTGAGTGAGTGAGTGTGTGAGAAAGTGTGTGTGTGAAAGAGTGTGTGTGTGAGTGAGTGAGTGTGGGTGAGTGAGAGAGTGTGTGAGTGAGAGAATGTGAGTGTGAGTGAGAGAGTGTCTGTGTGAGTGAGAGAGTGTGTGTGAGTGTGTACTTGAGTGAGTGAGAGAGTGTGTATGTGTGAATGAGAGTGTGTGAGAGTGAGTGAGAGAGAGTGTGTGTGTGTGAGAGTGTATGTGTGAGTGAGTGTGAGTGTGTGTGTGTGAGTGAGATTGTGTGTGCTTATGAGTGAGAGTGTGTGTGTGAGTGTGTGTGTGTGAGTGACAGTGTGTGTGTGCGTGTGAGTGAGAGTGTGTGAGTGAGAATGTGTGTGTGAATGAGTGAGAGTGTGTGTGAGTGAGTGAGAGTGTTACTGAGTGAGTGTGAGTGTGAGAGCGTGTGTGTGTGTGTGAGAGAGTGAATGAAAGTGTATGTGTGAATGAGTGAGAGTGTGAGTGAGAGTGTGTGTGAGTGAGTGTGAGTGATAGTGTGTGTGAGTGAGTGAGAAAGTATGTGTGTGTGTGTGTGTGAGTGTGTGCTTGAGTGACTGAGAGAGTGTATGTGTGTGAATGAAAGTATGTGTGCATGAGAGTGTGTGTGTGTGAAAGAGTGAGTGTGTGGGTGAGTGAGAGAGTGTTTGTGAGTGAGAGTGAGTTAGAGTGTGTGTGAGAGTGTGTGTGTGTGAGAGTGTGTGTGTCAGAGTGTGTGTGTCAGAGTCTGTGTGTGTATGAGTGAGAGAGTGTTTGTGTGAGTAATAATATGAGTTAGAGTGTGTGTGAGAGTGTGTGTATGAGTGAGAGTTTGTATGTGTGAGTAAGAATGTGATTGAGAGTGTGTGTGAGTGACTGAGAGTGTGTGTGTGTGAAAGTGTGAGTGTGTGTAAAAGAGTGTGTGTGAGTGTGTGTGTATGAGTGAGAGTTTGTATGTGTGAGTAAGAATGTGATTGAGAGTGTGTGTGAGTGACTGAGAGTGTGTGTGTGTCTGAGAGCGTGAGTGAAAATGTGTGTGAGTGACTGAGAGTATGAGTGAGAGTGTGTGTGAATGTGAGTGAGAGTGTGTGTGTGTGAATGAGTGTGTGAGAGAGTGAGTGTGAGTGTGTGCTTGAGTGAGTGAGAGAGTGTGCGTGTGTGAATGAGTGTGTGTGGTGAGTGACGGAGTGTGTGTGTGTGATTGAGAGTTGAGTGAGTGAGATAATGTGTGAGTGAGTGAGAGAATGAGTGTGCACGTGAAAGAGTTTGTATGTATGCGAGTGAGAGTGTGTGCGTGAGTGAGTGAGAGTGTGAGTGAGGGTATGAGTGTGAGTGAGAGAGAGAGTGTGTGTGTGAGTGAGTGTGAGTGAGAGTGTGAGTGAGAGTGTGTGAGTGAGTGAGAGTGTGTGAGTGAGTGAGAGTGTGTGAGTGAGAGAGTGTGTGTTTGTGAGTGAATGAGTGTGTGGGTGAGTGAGAGATTGTGTGTGTGTGAGTGAGAGTGTGTGAGTGAGTGAGAGTGTGTGAGTGAGAGAGTGTGTGTGTGTGAGTGAATGAGTGTGTGGGTGACTGAGAGATTGTGTGTGTGTGAGTGAATGAGTGTGTGGGTGGTTGAGAGAGTGTGTGTGTGTGAGTGTGTGGCTGAGTGAGCCAGTGTGTGTGTGAGTGAGAGTGTGAGTGAATGAGATATTGTGTGTGTGTGAGTAAGTGAGTGTGTGGGTGAGTGAGAGTGTGTGTGTGTGAGTGAGTGAGAGAAAATGTGTGTGAGTGACAGAGTGTGTGGGTGAGTGAGAGTGTGTGAGTGAGAGTGTGTGTGTGTGTTAGTCAGAGAGAGTGCGTGTGAGTGGGTGCGAATGAGTGCATGAGTGAGAGTGTGTGTATGAGTGAGAGTATGTGTGTATGAGAGAGTGTGTGTATGAGTGAGAGTGTGTGTTTGTGAGAGAGAGAGAGTGCGCGTGTGAGAGGGTGAGTGGTTGAGTGAGAGAGTGTGTGTGAGTGAGTGAGAGAGTGTGTGTGAGTGAGTGAGAGAGTGTGCGTGTGAGTGGGTGCGAGTGAGAGTGTGAGTGAGAGTGTGTGTGTGTGTTAGTGAGTGAGAGAGTGAGTGTGTGTGACTGAGAGTGTGTGTGTGAGTGAGTGTGTGAGTGTATGTGAGAGAGTGAGAGTGTAACTGAGAGGTGTGTGTGAATGAGTGAGAGTGTGTGTGTGTGTGTGAAAGAGTGAGTGTGTGGGTGACTGAGAGAGTGTGTGTGTGAGTGACAGTGTGTGTGAGTGAGTGAGAGTGTGTGTGTGTGAAAGAGTGTATGTGTGAAAGAGTGTGTGTGTGTGAGCGAGAGAGTGTGTGTGTGTGAGTGAGTGTGTCTGTGTATGAGTGAGGGTGTGTGTGTGTGAGTGTGTGAGAGTGTTACTGAGTGTGTGTGTGAGTGAGTGAGAGTGTGTGTGTGAAAGAGTCAGTGTGTGGGTGAGTGAGAGAGTGTGTGTGTGAGTGAGAGTGTGTGAGTGAGTGAGTGTGTGAGAAAGTGTGTGTGTGTGAAAGAGTGTGTGTGTGTGTGTGAGTGAGTGAGTGTGGGTGAGTGAGAGAGTGTGTGAGTGTGAGAATGTATGTGTGAGTGAGAGAGTGTCTGTGTGAGTGAGAGAGTGTGTGTGAGTGTGTGCTTGAGTCAGTGAGAAAGTGTGTATGTGTGAATGAGAGTGTGTGAGAGTGAGTGAGAGAGTGTGTGTGTGTGTGAAAGTGTGATTGTGTGTGTATTAAGTGTGTGTGAGTGAGAGAGTGTGTGTGAGTGAGAGAGAGAGTGTTTGAGTATGAGAGTGTGCTTGAGTGAGTTAGAGTGTGTGTGTGTGAGTGAGTGTGTGGGTGAGTGAGTGTGTGTGTGAGTGAGAGAAAATGTGTGTGAGTGAGTGAGTGTGTGGGTGAGTGAGAGAGTGTGTGCTTGAGTGAGTGAGAGTGTGTGTGTGTGTGTGTGTGTGAGAGAGTGTGTGTGTGGGTGAGTGAGAGTGTGTGCGAGTGAAAGTGTGTGTGAGTGAGTGCGTGTGTAAGCGAGTGAGAGAGTGTGTGTGTGAGTGAGAGAAAATGTGTGTTAGTGAGTATGAGGGTGTGTGAACGAATGTGTGTGAGTCGTAAGAGCGTGTGTATGTGTGTGAGTGAATGAGTGTGTGGGTGAGTGAGAGAGTGTGTGTGTGAGTGAGAGTGTGAGTGAGAGAATATGTGTGTGAGTGAGAGAGTATGTGTGACTGAGAGTGTGTGCGAGTGAGTGAGAGTGTGTGTACGAGTGAGAGTGTGTGTGAGTGAGTGAGAGAGTTTGTGTGTGTGAAAGAGTGAGTGTGTGGGTGAGTGAGAGAGTGTGTGGGTGAGTGAGAGAGTGTGCGTGAGTGTGAGTGAGTGAGTGGTTGGGTGAGAGAGTGTGCGTGAGTGAGTGAGAGAGTGTGTATGAGTTAGTGAGAGAGTGTGCGTGTGAGTGGGTGCGATTGAGTGTATGAGTGAGAATATGTGTGTGTGAGTGAGAGTATGGGTGTATGAGGGAGAGTGTGTGTATGAGTGAGAGTGTGTGGGTGAGTGAGAGAGTGAGTGTGAATGAGTGAGCGAGTGTGTGTGAGTGAGAGTGTGTGTGTGAGTGAGAGAGTGTGTGTGAATGAGTGAGCGAGTGTGTGTGAGTGAGAGTGTGTGTGTGACTGAGAGAGTGTGTGTGAATGTGAGTGTGTGCTTGAGCGAGTGAGAGTGCGTGTGTGTGTGTGTGAGAGTGTGTGTGTGGGTGAGTGAGAGTGTGTGCGAGTGAGAGTGTGTGTGTGAGTGAGTGAGAGTGTGTGAGTGAGAGTATGTGCAGGGAGTGAGAGTGTGAGCGAGGGTGTGTGTGTGAGTGAGTGAGAGTGAGAGAGTGTGTGTGTGAGTGAGAGTGTGTGTGTGAGTGAGTGAGTGGTTGAGTGAGAGAGTGTGTGTGTGAGTGAGAAAGAGTGAGGGTGTGAGTGAGAGTGTGTGTGTGAGTGAGTGAGAGTGTGTGCGTGTATGAGTGAGAGTGTGTGTGTGGGTGAGAGTTTGAGTGAGTGAGTGTGTTTGTGAGTGATAGTGTGTGTGAGTGAGTGAGTGTGTGAGAAAGTGTGTGTGTGCGAAAGAGTGTGTGTGTGAGTGAGTGAGAGAGTGTGTGTGAGTGAGAGTGTGTGTGTGAGTGAGAGAGTGTGTGTGAATGAGTGAGCGAGTGTGTGTGAGTGAGAGTGTGTGTGTGACTGAGAGAGTGTGTGTGAATGTGAGTGTGTGCTTGAGCGAGTGAGAGTGCGTGTGTGTGTGTGTGAGAGTGTGTGTGTGGGTGAGTGAGAGTGTGTGCGAGTGAGAGTGTGTGTGTGAGTGAGTGAGAGTGTGTGAGTGAGAGTATGTGCAGGGAGTGAGAGTGTGAGCGAGGGTGTGTGTGTGAGTGAGTGAGAGTGAGAGAGTGTGTGTGTGAGTGAGAGTGTGTGTACGAGTGAGAGTGTGTGTGAGTGAGTGAGAGAGTTTGTGTGTGTGAAAGAGTGAGTGTGTGGGTGAGTGAGAGAGTGTGTGGGTGAGTGAGAGAGTGTGCGTGAGTGTGAGTGAGTGAGTGGTTGGGTGAGAGAGTGTGCGTGAGTGAGTGAGAGAGTGTGTATGAGTTAGTGAGAGAGTGTGCGTGTGAGTGGGTGCGATTGAGTGTATGAGTGAGAATATGTGTGTGTGAGTGAGAGTATGGGTGTATGAGGGAGAGTGTGTGTATGAGTGAGAGTGTGTGGGTGAGTGAGAGAGTGAGTGTGAATGAGTGAGCGAGTGTGTGTGAGTGAGAGTGTGTGTGTGAGTGAGAGAGTGTGTGTGAATGAGTGAGCGAGTGTGTGTGAGTGAGAGTGTGTGTGTGACTGAGAGAGTGTGTGTGAATGTGAGTGTGTGCTTGAGCGAGTGAGAGTGCGTGTGTGTGTGTGTGAGAGTGTGTGTGTGGGTGAGTGAGAGTGTGTGCGAGTGAGAGTGTGTGTGTGAGTGAGTGAGAGTGTGTGAGTGAGAGTATGTGCAGGGAGTGAGAGTGTGAGCGAGGGTGTGTGTGTGAGTGAGTGAGAGTGAGAGAGTGTGTGTGTGAGTGAGAGTGTGTGTGTGAGTGAGTGAGTGGTTGAGTGAGAGAGTGTGTGTGTGAGTGAGAAAGAGTGAGAGTGTGAGTGAGAGTGTGTGTGTGAGTGAGTGAGAGTGTGTGCGTGTATGAGTGAGAGTGTGTGTGTGGGTGAGAGTTTGAGTGAGTGAGTGTGTTTGTGAGTGATAGTGTGTGTGAGTGAGTGAGTGTGTGAGAAAGTGTGTGTGTGCGAAAGAGTGTGTGTGTGAGTGAGTGAGAGAGTGTGTGTGAGTGAGAGTGTGTGTGAGTGAGAGAGTGTGTGTGAATGAGTGAGCGAGTGTGTGTGAGTGAGAGTGTGCGTGTGACTGAGAGAGTGTGTGTGAATGTGAGTGTGTGCTTGAGCGAGTGAGAGTGCGTGTGTGTGTGTGTGAGAGTGTGTGTGTGGGTGAGTGAGAGTGTGTGCGAGTGAGAGTGTGTGTGTGAGTGAGTGAGAGTGTGTGAGTGAGAGTATGTGCAGGGAGTGAGAGTGTGAGCGAGGGTGTGTGTGTGAGTGAGTGAGAGTGAGAGAGTGTGTGTGTGAGTGAGAGTGTGTGTGTGAGTGAGTGAGTGGTTGAGTGAGAGAGTGTGTGTGTGAGTGAGAAGGAGTGAGAGTGTGAGTGAGAGTGTGTGTGTGAGTGAGTGAGAGTGTGTGCGTGTATGAGTGAGAGTGTGTGTGTGGGTGAGAGTTTGAGTGAGTGAGTGTGTTTGTGAGTGATAGTGTGTGTGAGTGAGTGAGTGTGTGAGAAAGTGTGTGTGTGCGAAAGAGTGTGTGTGTGAGTGAGTGAGAGAGTGTGTGTGTGAGTGTGTCGGTGAGTGTGTGTGTGTGTGTGTGAGTGAGTGAGTGTGTGGGTGAGTGAGAGAGTATGTGGGTGAGTGTGTGTGAGTGAGAGAGTGTGTGTGTGAGTGAGAGTGTGTGTGGGTGAGTGAGAG